>NC_056743.1:992285960-992438794 GCF_019279795.1 Protopterus annectens
CTGTTGGCGTGGTTTACATTCTTGGTGTCAAACAGTATCCCACTGCCCAGCTAGAACACAATTATATCTGAGGGAAGCAGTTAATCCTGTTACTCGGACATGGTAAATGGGAAAGATTTCCCAACTTTAAAGATTTCTGGAAGCAGTGGGAAGAAGTGGTCCTTTTGATACACTACCATATTAGAATGGGGAATGGAACCAGCAAATGATAAGCCTACAGATATACCTCTGCCCAACATAGAAAAGGTGTGTGTGTGTGGGGGGGACTACTAGGCACATTCATTAGAGCATATGAGTCCAAGAGATCAGCATGGCATACTGTTAGAATCTGTATAGCCACTGAAGGCAGGAGGACAGGGGCATCTGTGCTATAGGCATGATTTATTATTTATTTATTTATTTATTTTTTGAGCAACTTGTTAAAGCCTTTGCAGATTGATTAACTTATTTTTGTGTGCAGGAGGGGGCACTCCTAAAATTCAGAAATTTATGGCAGATAATACCAATAACAGATATGGCTCTAAAATTAGCCTTACATAGGGTTAAGAAAACGTTAATTATCAAGACATGAAAGTAAAAGGAGACTCAGATAGACAAGTGACTATATTATCCTATCAAAAGACAAGAGCCACACTGTTTTACTTATGACAAGGGTTACACTCCAGAAAATGTGATAGTCTCACTGGTGCACAAAATGCGATAGTCTCACTGCTGCACAAAATGCAATAGTCTCACTGCTGCACAAAATGTGATAGTCCCACTGGTGCATGCCAAAAGATTATACGCTAGAAAGAATTATTTTATTATGAAAGCCTCAAATATTATGAGAATGTTTTTACAAGTATTTGAATGTGACAATGTGGAACCAGATCACTTTAGAGCACTAGCAAGCTAGAGAGAGGAGAGTTACAGTCAAAATATGCATGCATACATGAGACAAGACACATACGGGATAAAGAAAACATATATTTTGCAACAGTCTATGAGAAAGTTTTGCCCAGTTGCTGAAAAATGACAGGCAGCTTCTCTTAACAGATGAATGGTTTATGTGGAGGTTGGATAACAGTCATGCTCTATCACACAGGAGAGCTAAGGACATAAGTGACTTTCCCCTGTAGTAATTATAATATCTGTGGATCTCTTAGAAAAAATTGTAAGAATATTAAAGGTTAAAATAAAATTAAAGGCAGGGTGTTATAGTTGTAATACAGCCACTGAGCTGCGTGCCTTGATATGCTTCTGCAATCAATTTTATGCAGGATAAACTACTAAAATGTGTAAAATTAGGCTTAATGAGAATGCCAGAGACATTAAGAATAATAAATAGAAAATAACCTTAGCAGAATAATTTAGTTTAAAACATTTAGGAGATGTCAGCAGTTTCAGGAAGACAGTTTTAGGAAAATAATCAGAAACAAATTATTTATATGAACAGAATGTGTACGTTTTACAGTTTGGTACTATGAGACCTTACAACCTCAATATAGAAATAAATTGGAAATATTTGCTGTGATACGTTTAATACACAAAGAGATTTTTATTGTCTTGATGGTTTACTTTGTGAGTGGTGTGTCAGTTAAGAATTACGTAATTTATAGACCATTTAATTTTTATGAATTTTTATTCCCTGAGAAGCCAAAGTGCTAAGAAGTGACTGACAATATGTGTGAGTTCTCATGCTGTTCGAAAACTCTAAAGGTACAAACATTTGGTGAAGGATAGCAAGAGAGAACCTAGATCATTTAAAGTGATATGTCAGCATACAGCTGTGGCTAAGCAGAACCTGTAAAGGGAGTTACACAGTAAAATATTGCAGCCTGGAATTGTTATAAAGCAGAAAGCAGAAGTATTACTGTAGCTTGAAAGTGTTGGAGAGCAGGGAGCAGAATGGCTTGCAAAAATGAAGCAAAACGAGTATTCACTGAGAGGGTGGTGTTCAGTTATTCTGAGGCACAGGGTAAGCAACATAGAAAAGGAAAAAAAGAGAGGATAATATATAATGAGAAACAAAAATATCACTGAACAGAGACCTAATGATGTTCCAGATGAGCCAGAATACTGGAACACTAAACAAAGGAAAGAGGGTCCTATGTACCAAGGTCATGAAGGAACAGAACAAGAAAAACTGAAAACAAGCAGAGATAGCAACTGACCATAAGACAATTGGTAGGAATTGCCTTTTCTACGATAAGGGTACTAAGATACTAGTAGCTGTTTTGGCAGGAGAGGAGGCAGGATCTTCTACCTAATTACAAAGTGACCTTAAGGAAACTCCAGGCCTAGCTGACCTACAGGGAAGCCACTTGCACTTTAAAAAGGATCAATAGGAAGATGATACACCTAGAACTCTGCGGGAAGAAACTGAACAAGATGTGTCTACCTCTTACCAATACTGTGACTTAAATAATGACTTGTTTTACAGAGTAAATAAGGACTGAGAGAAAAGGGTATGCCAACAAATAAGGACTGAGAGAAAAGGATATGCCAACTATTGGTACTAAGCCTTTCAGAAATCTAGGGATGAGATTAGCACATAGCCAAGTACTAAGTGGGCACTAAGGAATGGATAAGGCTAAAACAAGTATCTTAGCAGGATTTTACTGACAAGGAACAAAAAAAAAAGAAGGTGAGAACTTGAGTGTCAGATGCCCTGAATGCCGAAAGACAGCCCCACTCAGGCTTTAACAGTTTTCTGACACTAATGCCTATTACAGAGGTGTCATTTAAACATATTGGTACAGACATTGTTGGGCCACGGGTAAAATCTATCAATAGGTTTTCATATATTTTAATTATTTGGAGTATGCAACTAAGTACCCCAAAACTATCCTACTATGTAAAACTACTATAAAGCTACAGTGAGGGAGCTAGATTTACTATAATCCAGAATAAGGACAGGTAAGGAAATATTCACCTGAGCAGTGCTCTTCAATATGCCCAGAACAATATGCCTATTGTACCAATGCTTCATGGTCAAGCAATTAAAAACCTTGGTGTGCCATGCCAGGTTGAATGGATTACTTCAGCATTTTTAATGAACATCAAGCTTCATACTGAGAAAATGTATTAAAGAAGATGGCAAAAGCTGGGACCAGTTAATATCACACCTGCTTGCCGTTCGAGATGTGCCACAGGCCTCAACAGCATTCAGATTTTTCGAATTATTATACAGCAGGCAACCAAACAGACTCTTAGATATAAAAATGAACGACCTTAAATGAATGAAACTTTAATAAACTTTGGAACTTCAAAACGTGAAAATAAAAATGTACAAACCATACAGCTATTAAACAACTGGTTAAGCAACTGGTAAGCACTTTCATTCCTTAGAACTTCTTCAGACACTTTTTAACAAAATTACTAAAAATCATGTGATCATTGCCTTAGTGAATTAACCCTTTTCTCTTCAGAACAATTACATAATTTAATAGTAGAGCATGTAGGAGCAATTAAATAATTTGATTTAAGTAATACAGTAGCAACACTTGTTAAACAAAAACATTATAAAGAAGTGAATAAAATGCTGTTTAAGTTTTTAGTTATAGATCAAGTATGTAATTATGATTTAAGACTGGATGCTGAAGATGAATTGGACTGGAAGGAGTACTGTTGGCAAGTAAGGTTAGATGCTTGCACATACCCTGGAATTAATGACAGAGTGAATTGTAAAAATGTTCTGAAGAGAAAAACGATTAATTCACTAAGGGAATGGTCATGTGATTTTTAGTAATTTATTTAAAATTGTATGGATAAGCAGCAACTTGGTCTGAAGAAGTTCTAACTAAGGAATGAAAGTGCTTACCAGTTGTTTAATAGTTGTATGTTTTGTACGTTTTTATTTTTACATTTTGAAGTTTTGGAATTTATTAAAGTTTTACTCGTTTAAGGTCATTCATTTTTATTATTATTATTACTGTTATTATTATTTTCTGTTACGACCACAGTTAGTTCGTTTTTTGGGCTTTTGAAGTGACAGACTGTTAAATATAGCCAGAGAAACTCAGGAATAAGAAAAAAATGCCATTTAAAGTGTCACAGAATACTATACCAATTTACAAGATAGATCGAAAGTGGTAATACTCATAGCCAAAGAACACATGGAAAGAGACCACGCTACACAACATGAGGGGTGTATAAAAAATGCAAGGATCGGGGAACTTAAAGCTGGAGATCAGCTGATAGTTTTTGTCCTCTCAGCAGAAAATCATTTTCAGATAAATGTTAGGGTCCATTTGAAGTAATACAAAAACTTAATGAGATTAACTACAGAGTTAGGCAGACTGGTAAAAGAAGATTAGAACAGACATAATCAATGCTCTGAGGCCATGGAAGAAAGTACAAACCTTTGTAGTTAGTTATTAGCAAAAGAAAACTGACCTCTGTGCCTGGAACTCAGGTGTATGATACACTACCTAAGCCACAGAAACAAGTAATACAAAACTTTCTGTTACACCATCAAAGCAACAGAAACTAGAAATAAAAGACTTTCTGTTAAGGAATAATGAAATGTTTTCAGAGCTGCCAGGCAGAATAAACCTGATTCTATACCATACATTAAGCCTCACAGACTACCAGAGTCACAAAGAAAGGCTGTACAACAGGCAGTATACAAGATGCTTAAGAGGGGGTGTCAGAAGTGTCAATGTGGGGGACAGTATTTGTCCCCTAAACCTGATGGACCATTTAAGTTCTGTAATGATTTCAGGAAGCTGTACAGCATCACAAAATTCAATAGTTACCCAATGACTAGAGTAGATGAACTCAAAGAAAGGTTAGAGAGGGGGTACTGGCAAATCCATCTAACAGCTGAAGCCAAAGTGAAGCCAAAGGAAAAAAAAAACAGCTTTTTAAATACCTGAGAAATTACTCCAGTATATCATCCACCCTTTTGGGTTGTATGATGCTCAGCAGCTCATGGATCAAATCCTAAAGCCCCATAGCCAGTATATTACTGTCTACCTGGCTGATGATATTATCTGCTGTGAGGACTGGGACTCCTATCTGGCCAGGGTACAAACTTTATTAAATAAAGAAAAGTTGGGTTAGCCAACAGTACCTCCAAGAGCAAGGAATGTATAACAGAGATTAAATTCTTAGGATATGTAATAGGAAAGGGAATTGCTAAGGTCAATAAAGAAAAGATATAAGCAATGAAAAACTGGCCTATACCAGACACTGAGACAAGTGAGAGGATTCTTGAAATTATCTGTCTGTTATCAGAATTTTATATCCACTTTGCAGCAATGGCATGACACCTAACAGACCTAACTACTGAGAAGATGCCCCCCAAATAAAGTGGGCTATGGGAATCAATGCCTCTCTCAGACAGTTAAGGGAAACATGTTCAGAGCCTCTGTTACCATCTGATTTTAGCAAGTCCTCATACCCTGGGATTCATAAATGCCTGCAATAAGTGTACGCTAAGTGTACACTGTTCTAAGTGAACAGACAACACAAGCATAATTCACAACCTCTACCTCCTAATTTTAGTTTTCTTACTGATTTTTTTGCAGCCTTAAATATTCAGGGGGATTGATAAAGCTTACACAAAGTGTAGACTACATGTACACTTAGTGTAATCTTTCTGAGCAACTGGAAAGCGCAACAAATGTAGTAGAAATGTTCTTGAATACAGATTGTGTACAGTTACTGTACACTTAGTATAGGCGTTAACAAATCTGGCCTGATGCCTCAGAGGTAGGCTTAGAAGCAGTGCTATCACAAAATTTTGTTTGGGAGAGTGTCCAGTATTTTTCTAAGTTGCAAATTAACCAAGGCAAAAGCTACGTGTTTTGCAATCAAAAGAGAATACCTTACTATTTAGTGGATGCCTCCCTCCCTAAAATACCATCTCCTTGGGGAATTTACTTTAGTGATAGACCATGTCTCCACCCCCTTTTTATTGCTACATTAAGAAGAAGAAGAAGAAGATGGGAGCAGAAAATTGTGCAAATGAGCTTTATCTCTGTACCCATTCATATTCAAAGTTAGCACAGGGTTTGTTTGCTCTTTCTGAAGAGGGATTTGATGTCTGTTGCACTGGCTCTGATTAATTGGAAGGGGGTATCAGGAAAAAGCTGCAATTGTTTCTTTTAAAGGAGTCCTGAACTTTGAGAAAGACAGACAGGGGCTCTCTCTCTCTCACATACACACACACACCCACACGTAAATATATATGTTGTTGTTGTCTTTTGGCTTTTCCCGGTTAGGGGTCGCCACAGCTGAACTCCGGTCCGCTTATGATTGGCAGTAGATTTTGACGAACGCTGAGGTGCCAGCTCGACGTTCAACCTGCAAGTGATTATTTTCTCGACACCGTGAGCTCTGTTGAAAAGCAGTGCTGGTGATCAACATTCTTCTTCTCAAAACCAAAATCTGTTTATAAAAATGAAAAATAAAAATGCAAATCAGGGAGTGGGGTCTACTGTTTTTCATGTTTGGGACGTATGCAATTCAGTAAAATGTTTCAGAATTACCCTAGTATTCTTTTTTTTTTTGCTTGCTCTGTATTCATTTGGTTTCTATCTCATTTCTGCTTTTTGATTTTTGGATTGCTCTGCACAGCAAAAAATGTCTGAATGCTATAATTTAGCTTGTCACTGCTTTGTGTTTAGTGGCTTAAAATATACTTTGCATGGAATTCTTGTTTTTAAGAAAACATTTAAAAAATCTAAATTTGAAAAAACATTCAAAGAAACCATCATAGTAACTTTGCATTATTTCTGAATGAAGCACTAGTACCGCGTGACTATGTAATTTAATGAAATCACTTGTACATGTTGTGACACACAAGCCCTGAAATTCAGGAAGGCTTACCGCAATGCAAATGCCCTAACTCCAAAGGATTCTGCTTGGGTAAGCCTGAGCGATTTATAGACTGCTCTCCTACTGTGGTCTTACTCTGGAAGTGGCTGCAGCATAGACAGCAGCTTCACGTGTACAGCACCATGCAAATGTGGCGGTTCATGGAAGCAGCTGGTGGAAATTAGCATGTTTCCTGTCATGGAAATGACATTGGCAGTGGATTAATGTGGTAAAGAGATGCAGAGAATCACTCTACAGCTTTGATTCCTTCACAAGGAAGAAAAAGCGAATGTTGTCAAAAAGGTGGCATTCAACCATTCACCTACTGAATTGTCATGGCTCATGCCATAACTATAGGTGAGTATCAGAGAGATGTGTGTGTGTGTGTGTGTGTGTGTGTGTGTGTGTGTGTGTGTGTGTGTGTGTGTGTGTGTGTGTGTGTGTGTGTGTGTGTGTGTGTGTGTAGGGGCATGAATATGGTTACATGGAGGTGTGTGTGTGTGTGTGTGTGTGTGTGTGTGTGTGTGTGTGTGTGTGTGTGTGTGTGTGTGTGTGTGTGTGTGTACGCATGTGTGTGTGTACAGGGGCATGAATATGGCTGCATGGATGCATGCATCTGCATGCGTGTGTGTGTGTGTGTGTGTGTGTGTGTGTGTGTGTGTGTGTGTGTGTGTGTGTGTGTGTGTGTGCACACGTGTTAGGGATGTCTATGCTACTATGATGCGTAGTCAGGTCTGTCAGGAGAGTATTCGCTACAGAGACATGGTAATTAGCTGTTAAAGAGGTGTTTCTTGGTCCACCTTTACCTTGTATCTGAAATGGAGATTCTTGCCATCACACTGATTTGCCAATACACTTTAGCTAAATAGTGCTACTGGCGAGAACTTCTCTGACTCCCTGGAAATAAGTGTAGTAGCAAAAAGTTCAACTTTTGAAGGAATGCACATTCATGCTTACTCCTTCAGTTCATACCTCCTTGGGAAGTACTGCTAATTTTTGCTGTTTTAAATATTTAAACAAAAAAAGGACTGCTAGGAAGTACAGTTTTTAGTAAAATACAAAGGAGTACAAATAGATACTCATATTGTCTGTTGCTGAACCATGAGAACACGTTGCTTGCCTTTTTTTTATACCTGTTGGAAATTTGATTACAGTTCAGACAGTAACAGCATGTGATTTCTAATCGCAGCCAGACAATTCACTAGAACAAGCAGGTGAAGCCTTACTCAAACATGTCTTATCATGTGAAGGACCAGACCTCTACGAACAGAATGAAACTGTTTTAGTTGTATTTTGCTGATATTTCTGATTTACTGTACAACACAAGTTAATGCTTGGTCCAAAGAAATACAAATCCACACACAAGTTCAGCACAGCTCAGCTCATAAAAAATAGAGATGACCAAATGGTAATTTCCACTGTATTATTAAATTATTCTTCACCATTTGGTAATCTGTCTTCTTTTGAGCTGAGCTAAACTTATGTGTTAGATTTGTATTTCTAACTTACTGACTTTAGATGTATACTTTAGTCCTAATACTTCTTTCTGTTTAAAAAAAAAAAACTCCTGTTCCATTCTTAATGTCATTAATCTTACATAACTGACAGCACATACACCCCACTCAGAGAAACTCTTTGTCCCACTTTTCAAATTAATACCACAATAGAGGGGCATTGGAACAACAATGGCAAGCAATCATTTGGACCTTAAGATACACTGATTAAACACATGTGCCTTTAGGCAAATGCACTCAAAAGTTATTGCCACCCTTTCTGAGCACTTGTTAGTGCTCACCTCCCCATAGGGCAAGACTGTATGTAATAACCCTGGTGTAAAAACCTGGCTCTTAATGATGCCACTGCAGTGAACCTAGGCAGCCAGCATCAGCCACTCACTCCCATCCAAACTGAATTAGGTCATCTGGGACACAGGAAGGGCTTTATCCCTCTGTGCCACTGGGCCAGACCAAAGCCTCACCTATGTCAGTCTGAACCATTGCCCTGTGAGTTATGTTTCAATCATTTTTTTAAATCAAATGTACCAGAACTCATAAAGTGAAAAAAAAAAAAAAAAACACACACACAAGCATTTTTTGCATGGGTGGCAAACCCATTTTGCTCCCCTCTCCCAAACCAACTAACTTATGTGTTCAAATCTAAGGTCATAGAACACTGGGAAAAGATGAAAAAACATTGACAGTGCACAGGACAGGAGTCTCAAACACACCACAGGATTGCATTGAACAATGGAACTATATCCATTTTTGATAAATCATAATTAAAAAAAAATAACCAAAAAAAGCTGCTTGCTGAAATTGCACTTGACCGAGTGTACGATAGGCTTCCCCACTTCAGCCAAAGCAGACTTAGTACTCATACGCACATACATACAAATATTTTGAGCATGGGCATTAATGCCCTTCTAGCCTGCTAATATACCAAAACACTCGTTCCCATAAGTGTCCAGGCTGGATGAAGTCTACTTTACTGATTTAAAAAGACGTTCAATTATCACTTTTTTCTAGTGGTGACTATCAGTTTTAGCTGAGCATCTTGCTGGCTTGTTTTAGTCTCTGTCTTGCCATATTTGTCATGTCCGACTTTTTTCTTGGGCACTTTTCATGTTTTTTGACAACATTATCACTCCACACAGCATAGATAATCTAACTTTTGGTTCCTGTACCTCAGTAGGGAAGGAGTTGTCTTTACTGAGGGTTAATTGTTGGTCTTCCTTTTTTGTTCCATTTCATTCATGCTGCCAAACTGAGAGTGACTGCTCTGCTCTACATTATAAATTTAGATCTTATTTTGAGAAGGTATATTTCTATTATAGACATTACTCTGCAGAGCTGCTTATCACACTAATGTATCCTAGAAAGAACAAACACTTCCTTATTTTTGTCATTTCTGATCTACTTAATAGTGTTCCTGGACTACTTAACATACAGTCACATCCAAGGCAAAGGAAACTTCAGCCCTTTTGATGCACTCTTCAGCATTAATTTTGTATGAGGGAGAGGAACGCTTTCTATCACTTTCACTGAGATACTGTATCTACTGCATTGTTCTGGGGCCGAGGAACACAAGCGGTCACATGGCATGTCTGACAAACCATGTTAAATCAATGGCTGGCCTGCGGTTCAGACAGGATCGTTCCATACAGACTGCTTTGCATGAAGCATGCAGACCAACTCCTTTCACATTTGTTAGCTGTAGGATGAATGTAATAGGAAGAGAGTATGTAGGAGAAGAGAAACTCTTGGCAAGGAGACAGCAGAACAGTTGTATCAAAGTACCACTAGAGAAAGGGAAGGAATGAAAGACTTAGAGAATGACTTACCTCTGTGTGATGCCTTTCTACCTTATTCAGGTGTGCTTGTCTAGCTTTGGCTCGGGCGGCTCGCTTAGCAGAGAGCTCTGCGTCAGCCTAGAGGAGAAGGGAACAAAGAAAGAGCGTTAATGTTGGCAGTGTGTCTGAAGTTGTACAGTAAGGCATCATTTAATTTGTGCTGCCATACCTGGCCCTGTGCAACACATCAGAAGAGGCCAGCATTCCAAGCTGCTGGCATAACTAATTACTAGAAGTTCTTTGGGGGGGGGGGCAGTTCACATGATTGTATGCTGTGGTAAGGGGGGGTATTTCATGCCCAAGGGGATACATCAACATCATCCAGTGGAAAGTTCCACTTTGAATCTATTATTCATAACAAAATGTTTTCTTAAGCTTAAACAGCTGCTACAAACATTGAACTCTCAGCTTTCACAATAAATAGTTGTCTGTATATGTTTTCATATGTTCGTACATTCAGTGACTGAATAATGTACCTTCCCCTCGCTAATGAAAAAGAAAGCAAACTGCATTTTTGAATACATTAGTAATTTCATTTGATTGCTAGAAGATTAATAATTAAATAAATGTTGCAAAAAATTAAAATTCAATCCCTGAAGGTAGATGCACATGCACACTCCCCCCCCCCCACACACACACACTCCCCCCCACACACACACAGGTACACACACACACACACACACACACACACACACACACACACACACACACACACACACACACACACACACGCACTTGAAATATCTACATAGTAAGATGCACATATTGACTCACTGACATATCCTATAAAGCAAATAGTCATTGTAATACATGGGTACAAGCCATACCCTACTGGAAACCTGTCTATGAAGCTGCTGATTGCCAGAAAACATACTTAGTAAGTGACAACAGAGCTGACATGGAAACGAGTGGCACCTGCTGTGTTAAAAATAAAATTACTACTTCTTCTAAGTGAAGCAGTTTTCTGAAGGTATCTCTAAAACTGGATTATAGTTGTGAGGATGGGTAACACTCAGAAAAGACAGCTGTCTCGCCATACATTTTCAGACCTGTAACACACATTGTTTAAAAAGCAGTACTCTAAAAGCTTACAGTATAGCTTATTATATGCTATACGTAACACATACAAAACTAACTATGTGACTATTTTGAGTACTGTGAAGGCTCCCTATTCAGTTGTTGGGACTTGTAATAGTGAGCCCTGAAGTAATGAAAGTAAAAGACCAAAAACACAGTGAATATCCAACATCGCTGCTTTCCTTTAAAGTTGTTTTTTGCAAGGAGTAAGCCCCCCAAAAAAGATAACATTCCGTGGAACAACAATCTCATACTTGGCATATGTAAGTCTGGATTTTTGTTCATTCAGTATTGCTATTCAGGACTCACACTCATTTATTTTTATTTATTTTATATTTGTTTACCGGGAAGGTTCAACTGGGCATGGATCTCATTTTCAGTGGAGGCCCGGGGAGAAAAGCTCCACAAAGATTAGTACAGCAAATACAGTAAATACAATACGCATGTTAATAAAGTACAGTACAGAGTCAAAAAGTTAATAAGGTACTGTGTCAAGGCCAAGAAAGGAGCAAAAAGTAAATATACCATAAGGATCACAGTACCACCATTCACAATAAACAATACAGTTGAAAGGACATTTTGTTCAGCCGTTTGGTTACATTCATCAGTGGCTAGTACAGTAAACACACATTGATTAAGAGTATAGAAAGGAGTTGTTGCAAGCTTTCATAGAAGGTTAAGATATAACATGATCTAATTAAATGAAGCTACCCAGGGTGAGAACAATTACAATAAACAAGAATTATGTAAATGGGACTGGAGGAGTTTTTTTTGAAATTATTTTTGTTTTCAGTGGTCCTAATATCTATGGGGATGGTATTTCATGCTTTTGCAACAGAAATGGAAAACAAGGAGTCCCCAGAGCTATTGTTGCATTTGCCGATGTCAGCCAGTGCTTTATTGGAGGATCTTAATAGCAGTAGATATTAAGCAGACCTTGAAAAGCAGGAACTCTATCGGGATAATATAGAATTTGGTGGGCTATTGTAAGCTGGTTATATGTAAGCAGGTTGGGTAATTCTAGCCAGGATAGTTGTTTGACTGCTATGAAGTTATGTGTCCTGAAGGGTGAGTCAGTAGCAAACACAGCTATGTTATTATAGCAGGTGTTTAGTTTGTTAGTCTGCTTTGTTTAGGTTGATGAGTATGAGGGAGGCATAGAGGAGTGTGGATAGTAGGTGGATTCTTGCGATAGTGGCTTTACTGTCATTGGTAAGGTACTTTTTGCATCTATATAGAGTTCCGAGTTTTTTATGGACTTTCTTTATTGTCTGTGCAATGTGCATATCAAATTTCATGTTGTGCTCTATGATAACCCCTAGAAGTTTAGTGTGTTGGACAGGTGTGATAGGGGTGTTATTAGCTGAGAATATTGTGAATGGTGGTATGGGGTCTAAGGCAATAGTGGGATAGAATATCATTAGCTGTGTTTTATTGGGGTTAAGTATTAGTTGAGAGTTGGCTAACCAGGTTTCAACAGCAGTAAAGGACTCTTGTGTCAATTCCTGGAGTTGAGGGAGTGATGGGGTGGAGCAGATTAGAGTGGAATTATCAGCGTACTGGACTAGAGTGGCATGCCGGGTAGCTTTGTGGAGTTGGTTGGTGAATATGTTGAAAAGAAAAGGCCCAAGAATGGATCCCTGGAGGACCCCTAGGGTGACAGGTAGGAGGGGAGATAAGGAGTTCTGCCATTTTACTGCTTGTTGGCATTTGGTTAGATAGTCTTGAAACCTAGTGTGGAGTGGCTCAGGTTAAGATCGGAGAGAACAGAAAGGAGTTTGGGATGGGAGACAGTATCGAAGGCCTTGGAGAGATCTAGGAATACAGTGGATGCTAGGTTACCATTGTTTTGATGTTGGTTTACTGTGTTGGTAAAGCTAATAAGGGCGTGGTAGTACTATTATTGTGGTGGAATCAATGCTGGGTGATGGTTAGCAGTTTATTAGTGAGGAGATATTTTATTATTTGGAAATGTATACATTTTTTGAGGATTTTACATAAGGGGGGATAGACTGGCAACTGGACAGTAATTAGATAGTTCCAGAGTTACCTCCTTTGTGGAGTGGTATTATATGCGAATGTTTCCACAGAGAAGGAACGTGTTGTTCTGATAAAGAGCGGTTAATGAACATGGAGATTGGGTAAGAGATGGCTTTGGCTGCAATCTTTAGATATTCCACAGGTAATTGGTCAGCAGCCAGGGTTGTGGGTTTAAGCCTATTTAGGTATTTATATATTGTGCTAGTTGAGACAGGCTGTAAGGGGAAGAGGTTTTGTTCTGCTGGTATGGAAGATAGAATTGGATGTAATTTGGGAGAACTATTATTGGTGAGGGCTAGGATCGATTTGGTGAAGTATTCGTTGAATTGGATGGCAATATTATTGGTGGTGGTCTCAATGTTTGGGGGTGGAGTACTGGTCTTTCCTGGTTGTAGGATTGTATTAATGGCAGCCCAGAATTTTTGTGGGTTATTTTTGTGTTTGGTTTGAATGCCTATATAGTGATTCTTTTTGTGTGTCCTAATGTGTTGTTTGGCTTCGTTCCTTAGTTCTTATAGGTTCATAGGTTCAAAGATTCATACTAGGCTATCTGCCCTAGGGCATTTATAAACCTAGCCAGAGTGTGTTTGGCTTTCGCCACCCATTTTAAATGAATTTTGCTATGCCCTTTTTCGAGGTTAGTATACTGTGCCTCTGTCTAGCAGTGACACAGAAGTGATACCCGGGGTAAACCTATGATCTCCTATCCACTCATCAAGATTCCTCTTGAAGAGAGTCAATGAGGGACTCTGCCTAACCTGGACTGGGATTTTATTCCAGAGTGAAGGGAGCCTCTGGGTTATGAATCTGTCCCTCCAGCATGTCCTATTTATTTCAGTGCTGAGGTTCAAGTCTCGAGCACGTGGCTCGATGGGATTTGGATTTTCTGAGGTGCAGCATGTCCATTAATTCTGGGTTGGACATGGCTTTATACGTCAGGCACAGATCGCCTCTGAGCAGGCGGTATGCCACTGAGTAGAGCTGGAGTTTCTTTAACCGGGCAGCATATGGCATCTGTTTGAGCCCTTTGATCCTCTTGGAGAGGTACTTTTGGGGTCTTTCCAGTTGCTGCAGGTGTCTGGTAAGGTACATCCCAAAAGGGACATTGTACTTTGTACTTGATATGCCTGTCTATTAGTCTGAGTTTTATTTTGATGCCACGATTCCCAGGCTTTATCTATTTGCTTTAGTAGCTAGACGGGTATCTCTGTTCAGCCAGGGGGCAGAGTTGGATTTAGTTCTGGCAGTTCTGATAGGGACAAGATGATTTAGAATATTTAGGAAAGTGTTATTTAAGTAGTTTACGGCACGTTGCAGGAGAGAGATGAGAGTGGTCTTCAGTTCCATTAATTAAGTACAGATATGAAGTCATAGGTTTTGAAATTCTTTGTGCACTGGATTTGTTAGAGGGTGGAGGATTTTAATGAATTCACCTGGTGTCTAATTCACTGAGGGTGTCTGGGAGGGAGCCTGAGAGGTAGAATTGAGATGGTCTGTTAGTAAGGATCCAGTCTAGGATGGACTCCTTTTTTGATGCTTTATCTACCTGTGTTGTGGTTTTGATTAGTTGAGTGAAACCATGTAGGTTAATCTGGTTAGTGGGGTGGAGCGAGTTACAGAGGACCAGTTGATATTAACGTTACCTAGTATGATTGTTTCTTGGGGAAATGTTTGGGATGTCCAGTCTAGAATGGATTCTACTGTGTTAATGTTATTGTCAGGGGGGTTATATAGGTACCAATTATATGCAAGTGTTTTTGTGAGTCGCTTTTCAGCTTAGTGAACATAGTTACTGCATTATTGAACTTGGTTTGTTCAGTGGCTAACAATTCAACGGTCAATTTGTTTTTGAAGAGGAGAGCAATGCCTCTGCATCTTTTGGATAGTCTGTCTTGTCTAAGAACATTGTAACCAGGTGGAGCAAAGTTATTATTATTGTTTAGCGGTTTTAGACAGGCGTCTGTGAGGAGGACTATGTCAGGGGAGTAGAGGGCCAGGGTAGCATGTAGCTCTGGGATTTTGTTCAATATGCTCCTTACATTTATGTGAGTATAAGGAGATTTGTAGATTTCCTGGGGGAGGTTAGAAAATGTTATTTGTTTGGTAGCGGGGGGGTTGTTATTGTTTGAAGGGCCAGGGTTTGGGTGCACATCTCTACTAAGTATGATCTGGGATGCTATTTGTATTACAGTTTGTAGGCATCTGATTATAGATGTGTTATATTCTGAGGAAATGTGGTTGTTTAGTTGGTGTGGGGTTACTTTGAATGTGGCCAGGTCAAGATTTGAGATGTTGTAGATAGAAGGAAATATTACTGAAAAGGTTGGTTTGTCTTGTGAATGGGTAGGGCAGGTAGGGGACTTAGTCTGAAATTTTGAGTTGCTAGTGTAGTGGTAAGAAGTTAAGTGTGAGGTGATGGTGAGGCTTATTATTAATATAAATGTTAGGGGCCACATTTTGCTCAGACAAAGTGCTGCTCTATTGTTGTGAAGTTTTAGTAGGTATCTTTACAGGAGTGAGTAGAGATTTAGGTGTGGCTATACTTTATGTAGGTTGTGGTTAGAGTGGGAGGATTAGGTAGGGGGTATTAGCCTGAAGAGATTGTACAATTTGGGTATTGTGTGAGCGAGGTAACATGGAGTGAAGGTAGATGGTGGTGTGGATTGAAGACAGTGAGAAGAGGAGAGGCTATATAGAAATGAGGTTGGTGTAAGAGAGAGGCTTAGGGGAGTGGCTAGTTAGATATAAAGGTCAGGTGCCTGGAGGTGGGTGGGAATGAGGGTAGGATAGGGGAGCGGAGTGAGCCCAAGTATAGCAAAGGGTGATTGGAGCAGGAAGAGTCAAATTCCAGGTACGTGCAAGCAAAAACAATCAATTGCTCTGAACTACTGGCTTCTTAGTAGTAAATTCATTTGTCCATTAAGCTATAAGATTTGTTACTGTAGATATTAATGAGACTGCCTTGGTATGGGCAGCTGTGAGCCTAAATAAATTTATATAGTAAGAGGGCTATGGTTAAATAGAATGATGGAAAATGTGAAACAAAGTGCATTTAAATTGGGAAGGGAATCTATATGGAAGATATAAAATTCAAAAGACATCTGGTAACCAAATTTCTATAGGGACTAGAGGAATAACTATAATCCAGTATCATGTTCAAGCTACTGTAATAATACTGGAGGAAGAAGAAATAGAGTAAAAAAAGAAAAAAAAATCCCTGTTGCTGGCTCAAGTATAATGAGACTCAGAATTTCAAACTTTTACCTACTGGTGAACCAATATTATGTTAAAAAAAGAAAAATCGGAGAGCATCTTTCCAGATAAAGCTAACAAAATGTGGCACCATTAAACTGAATGTTGTACTTTAAAAAGAGGTCAAAGATGCAGAACATTTCATAAAAGCTGCCTGTTAAGAGTTGCCAGTGAGATCCAAGATAGGCCAGCTAACTAAGGACATGAAATACTCTCAGAATGTGGCCAAAAAACCCTGCTTGTGTGGCATGGAGAGATGGATCCCTGACTATGACCCAGGCAATTTGGGATCAGTTAGAAAGTCTGGCTCCTGAGGAATCAGATGTGAGGATAGGAAGAAGTTGTGCATTTCACTTGCTTAGCTGTCCTGTGAAGGATGGGCAGGATTTATAGTCAAGTACCAATACTAATTGGTGGAGACCAGTAACACTAGTTCACATCATGTGCATATACAATGTGCATTGGCAACTAGGCATGACAGTGGGTAATTAAAAAAAGCCATCCTCAGCTGTCAGTATGCTGCTGTACTGAGGCACCCTAATATATTCTCCACATGCATTACATGACTGTTCACACTAGGGGTTTCCCTATTCATGAGGGCCTTGTCTGAAGGGATAAGTTAGACAGGTGTCAGGAAAGGTGAAGCGTATGACTGAGGATAGGTTTCAAGACATGGCCAATGACAGACAAATGCACTTGAACCCAAAATAAAAAGAAAGAAAGAATACAAGATAAAAAACAGTGTTGGCAAACAAAATAGCATTATTGTAATGATGCCTCAGAACAGACCACTGTTTTAGGAGAAGCACATCTCTATCCCTAGATTATGCTGAATAAGGTCTGGGGTGAAAGGGAAAGCCATTCTTTAAAGCGTTCATCATGTCAATAGTAGGAATAAACCTGCACTATTTGGGTAGCTGGCTCATCTGATTTTCTAAATCAAGGTAAGTCAGAGTTGCTCTCAAAGACATTGTTGACTCGGTGAGCACTTTCAGTTTACTGGAGTGCTCAGATGAGACCAGGATTTTGTTAGTTTGGGTGTAAATCTTATGGGGATGGGAATGGCATACACATCATTGGAATGTGAGGACCAGAATACATCAGCCAATGACACCTACCCGCAAAAGCACTTAGCAGTTTTTTTCTACTGACGAATACCTTCTCACCTCAGAGAGTGAGAACAGGAGGTTACAGTCTCCTACCAGTATTAGGGTACCCTCCAGAAAGTGACCTACATTGTTATGAGTGTTTTTATGTCTTTACTATTATTTCATTAGCCAAAGTAAAACATTTACGTTGACAAAGCCCCTTAATTGCCAAAATTGTTCCCAGAATCTACATACTTCTATCTTTTACATTCTTTATGGAAGTTCTTGGTAGGATTACAGTGCCTTTGTGACTGCCATCCAGATCATGGAAAAACTAGGCTACATCAAGCCCCCACTGACAAGTTTATGATGGCCTCCTTCTGACAGGTGTGTTGCTGGATGAATACTAAGAAGATTATACTTTTACATAATTAATCTTCTGCCATTTAATTGGGTTCAAAAGCCTGCTAAATTCTGAAATCTCAGTAGTTATTCCTACTTCCCCCAGACAAATACAGGCACAACTAGAAAACCAATATTTGACTACATATAAAATATGCATTATATTTGCCCCTTTGTGATATTCTGCTCTGTTGACTGTTCCTGTACAGAATCACTAATTTGTACCCACTCAGTATTGTGATTCTGCTATTACTCTAATTTTGTTTGAATGATGGCAGTGCTGTTCCCAACTGTAGAACCCATGTTCAAGCTTCATATACATAGCATTTGCGTCATAGCTTATTTGCAGGGAGTGTTTTTTCCTGGAGTTCTCCCCTCCCTCCATACATGAGCTCTGCTTAGTAGGAGTGACCATGCAAACGAAGATGAACAAGTAAAGAGAGAAAGAACTAATACATGCATTCATAAAATAAAATAAAATAAATAATAAACTAATATTCCAGGGAAATATCCACACGGTAATTATGAAAACTCTGATTGAGTTTACTGGTCTTTTGGTCAGTGGAATTCTTGTGTATGGAGTCCCTGTCAGTTTTTTTGATGCCATATCACTTTGACCTCAGTATGAAGCCATCTGTGGCATGTTCAAAAGACACGTTGCTCATTAAGGGAATCTCACTGTACATCAGATCTGTTCTTGAATAGAAAGAGACCCCTCCCCCTACAAATGCGCACAGAAAACCAAACCAGCAACAGCAGCAGTTTCAAGTAAGACAAAGGTGCTTTGGTGGTACATTCCTGTTTTTTTTTTAATTTCTCCAAGTCAGGAATGTACTCCATTCCTAACTCAAAGTACAATTAAAGTTCAGGAAATTAGTATTGTTTCAATCTTTGATTTTAGCCAAACGTGATCTTTGCAACACATGCAATGTGCCCAGAACTAATACTTTTGTAATTCATACAGAGTTACATGTATCTAAATATGGCTGTAAATTATTTTCACGAGACCCATTGCTCCTACTGCTATATTACTATAACTGCCTGAGTATCCTTCTTCCCTCATTTCTGCCTGCAAATCCTGGTATTTTATGACTTTGTTGTACATAAGACAATATAATCACAGGGTGTAGCAATTTCAATGATCAGTGCTATCTTTGTCTTCTTTTCATGTACTTACTATATCTGGTTTTCTCACATCTGTTTTTTGAACTGTTGGTAATGGGTGATCCCATGTGATATAAACATCATTCTCTATAATGCTTTGTGGCTCATGTTTCCAGTGCTTCTCAACCACTTTAATATCGTATACAGGCCCTCTGCCATTAGTGTATCACACCCAGCAACAAGATATGAGACTGTTTTCAGTTCTGCTTTACAGAACCTGCATTTGTATGTTTCTCCCACATGTTCAATGGATATCGTAAACTAGAATGTACATAGTCCAGTATCCTGGGCCGCTAATATTAACCTTTCATCTTTTGGTTTAAATTCACCTCTCCTTAACCATTCCTGCGTCAGATCCTTATTGATATGAGGTTATACCAGTTTTCTGTACTTCCAACTATATTTATGCCTTCTCCACATTTCTTACCTTCTCATCTGATCCTTCTCCTTATATTCTTTCTTTTGTTTTTTGGTACATTTAGTTGCTGCCTGATTTTTGTCTACTTTTGGTTTGGTTTTCATTTCTGCTTGACACTGATATGCTTCTGCTAAACTAAGCAGGGAAGTCATCTTAGACTCATTCTCCTCATGTTTTAAAACTTTCACTACATTTGGGTCCTACGAATGCAGATCTATACATGTAATCAGTTTTGAGGGGGCCCATACCTCCTTCAGAATGAAGGATATATAATCTTAGTATACACTGATTTTTATAAGAGTGAAGCATTTTTCTTGCTTTCCTGACCAACTGATCCAGTACCTTTTGGGGTTAGTCAATCACTTATCAATCATTTATAGCTTGGACTTTGTTCCTAGATGCCAGGTCTTTTTTCAGTGTTAATTTTAGTCTTCAAAAATACTCCTTACTGGCTTTTTTGTCAATCCTTCATCAATTGCCCAATATTTTTACACTACCTCCTGCTCAAGTTCTTTTATATCACAATCCTGTCCCAAACTGATGTTTTCTTGTTGCTGTAGCTTTCCTGCTTCAAATGTTGCTTTTGCACATTTATCAAGACCAAATGACATTCTTATATCATCTGAGAAAGTTTTGATCACTTCCAGATGTGCTTTCAGTGCCTCATCTGAGGAGCTATACAGTTTTAAATCATCCACAAAAAGAAGATGCAAAGTCTTTACACTTTGCTGTTGTCTGGAAGCCAAATTGTAACCATGACCTAATCTGTTAAGTACACTTCTTAATGGGTTAAGGGCAAGATAACACTGTGTGCATTGCTTTTATGTATTTTCTGTATATAAGAATTTTTGTTAATCTATTCCCTCTTCTATACTCTTCTAACAGTGACACTTCCTGCCTTAATTTATCATTTTCTCTGTTTGATATTTCCATGATGGCACTGTATTTCCCTTCCTTTCCCTTATGGCTCTGTATTTTTGTGGTAAGGCTTTATCTGTTATTAATTTTGCTGAACAGTAATAGAGCCTGTCTACTTCTGTTATAGCACATGAATTTCTGTTAATAGTCCTGATTACTGTGTGTTGATTTGTTTTGTCAGACTTCTAACATTTTGGGTCTTATTGACTTTCTGTAATCTATTTCTTTCATTGATCCTAATATGTCTATCGATATCCAGTACTATTAAATCAAGCAGCTCTTTCCTTAGATCTTTTTCTTCCAAACTGAGGACACATTCTTTATCATCTGTTATATTTTTGCACTTCCTCAGTAGCTTGTTTTTCCAGACAGCCCAAGATTTCTTGGTCTATATAGTGTTTTTCATAACACAAATTTGTATTTGAAGTTTTTGACAGTTTTTCTTGTGCAAGTATTTTTCTTTCCTCCAATTTCTCCCTTAATATTTTTGAATATCTTCTATCTGGAAATTCTGGGCTTCTTGAATAATAGCAACAATACATAATTTCTTTCTTACCCTGAATAGTCCACTCTATCATCTTTATGACTTTTTTTTGGTCTGTCAGTTTTTGTGTTTTTTGTGGAATACTACTTCTTTCTACAATGGGGGGAGGGGGTGTATCCTGACATCCTCCTCCTGAACCTGGCCTATCCCATTGTAGAAATGTTTTTCCAGTCCCTGGCACCAGTGTGCCTACTAGGATTAGACACGTTTTTATCCTGGGACTTGTGCTCCCAGCTGTCTTTTTTATTTTATAACCTACTTCTGTCCATAATATATGCAATATACAATGCAGTCTATATATCAGTGTCATCATGGTGAGATTTTGTAAAAACAGGATTCACCTTGTGAAGGTATTCACCAAGACTAGAAGAAGAATTCAGTTCCAGCAATACTACTTTTCTTTGCTTGCTGATTTTATCATCTTTTCATTTGGACCCCCCCCCAACACACACACACACACACACACACACACACACACACACACACACACACACACACACACACACACACACACACACACACACACACACACATGCATACATATATACCTACATACATACATACAGAAAACCCAACCAGCTGGAATGGCATTTTTCAAATAAGGCACAGGTGTTTTTGTGGTACATTCCTGCAGTGAGGGAAAGGAGATGTATTGAGAAACTTTCGTGGAGTTATCCTTCAAACTGTTGTATAGATTCCCCCATTTTGGTAGAAATCTGGTTGCTGTGTTCAAAAGAATCCTGATTACAAAAGACCTGTTGTGTTAGAACTTGTTTTTCAGTACTTCTGCTGTGAACCACACCTTATTCCTTGTAGCTTCATAACTGTAATATCCTGTGTTTATGGCTATGCAAGGGGTGGCTCTGCAGTGTTTACAGTTTACAATTTGTACAGAATGTTGCTGTCACACTGATGTCTGAAAAGGTGAGATCTTATCACTTCATTCCTGTAGTTCAAGAGCTGTTCTAGCTATCTGCACGTCCTGCTGACTGTCTTCTTTAAAGTCACTTTGCTAACCTGTTTAGCACTACAAACCTGGGGGTGATCTGTTAGTAAGATACTCTGCAGCCATACACAACCTTCTTTTAGGTGAGGGATTGATGGCGATCCCTGGAGTGATGTTTCAGGCATGCCAGGCCATCCATCTCTGGTGCACATCTCCGTGAATCTTGGCATCGCTGACATGATTAGTCATCAAATGAAGTGCAACTCATAAATAATAAACAGTGACTCTGACCTCAGTGAACCTCCAAAATGAGCAGTAACATGAGTCCTGTAGAAAGATTATGTCCATGTTAGTACTCACTAGTTTGTTGCTGTGAGATTTGATTGTTTTTGTTGACAAATTGCAGCTCAACGAACCAGCACTCAGTGAAAAAAATGGAACACATTATTTTCTTTGCATTTTGATGCCAGATTTCTGATATAATTCAATTTTAATACATTATGTTAAAAAAACTTTTGTTTTTAATACTGTAACCCCTTTACATTCTCTGCAGCACCCTAAACATTGCAAAAAGCATACTTATTCACAAATAAACAGAACAAATCACCACAAAAGTCTGCACACTATTAAAAAACCTGGATAACACATCATATTATATGGATACCACAACTTTATTTCTAAAATAAGTTTTGCTTAATGTTCCTTTTCCCCTTTTTAATAAAGTATTGGAATGCATATAATATGGCTTGACACCCATTCACATTCATAACTTGTAAAACTTGGTGAGTAAGCCTTGGAAGCACTATTGTAATTTAGAATAGCTGATATGCTTTCACAAACACACACATACAGTGTGTGTGTGTGTGTGTGTGTGTGTGTGTGTGTGTGTGTGTGTGTGTGTGTGTGTGTGTGTGTGTGTGTGTGTGTGTGTGTGTCTTTTACAGCATTGTTGTGTACTTGAAAAATGAAATTCAGAATTGTTAACTTTTCTAACACTGACTTCTTATCTTGTAGATATCAGTACTTTACAGCTATTTCCACAACAAAAGAAAGCACTGCCAAGCAGACAGTTGTGATGTTCAATGATATTTAACAGACAAAGCAGGTGAACTCCTTTAAACAATAGATTAGTTTCCAGGTTTTTTCAAATAAATATGAAAACAAAACATCTGGGAAAGAGAAGTCACCGTAGAGGTTGTGCAGTACTTTAACAGCAGGTATTGTCCCTTAGTATACATATCCAAATCAAGGCATGCTTGTAACGCAAGTTTCCCACACTTCCCATCTGCCACTGCATCATGCTGTTTCCTTTAGAATCATCATCATCATCATCAATACCCTTTTTCTGATTTTTCTACATTGGGTAGGGGTGTCATGTCAACTGTTACCACCTCTCTGTATTCAGTGCCACATTCCTGCCATCTTCTTCACTCATGCCTGACTTCTCTCACACAATCTATCCACCTCTTCACTGGTTGCCCTTGTTTCCTCTTGTCTCCTTCCTGTTTGTCCCAAATCGTCTTCAACAGATTGTCTTCTGCTTTTCTGCACATGTGCCTGAACCATCATAATCTGTTCTCTCTTATCTTTTTTGCTACTGGAACTACTTTGGCTTCTGCTTTTATGCCCTTATTTCTTCACCTGTCCCACAGTGTGCATCCTTCCACCTGTCTCAGGCACTTCATCACTATCACCTCTAGCTTCCTCAACTGCTCTGCCTTTACTGCCCACGTGTCTGTACCATACAGTAGTACTGGTCGCACCACTGTTCTGTACACCTTACTTTTCATCTTCTTTGGCATTCTTCTGTCATATATTATACCTGACACTCTCTGCCAGTTGGCTTCAGCCTCTCTGATTCTTGCTTTGACTTCCTCATTCAGACTTGCCTTCTCCTAAACCACCCCTCCCAGACACTTCAAGCTGTTAAGCTATTCCACTATTTTCCCTTTTATTTCAATTCTCAACTTCTTCTGAACTCCAGTATTTGCTGCCATTACAACTATCTTATCTGCACTCAGTTTCATCCCATAAGTCTTCAGTTTTGCATTCCATTCCCCTATCCTTTGCTGAAGTTCTTGCTCAGAGTCTGCCTGTAATGCCACATTGTCTACATACAGCAACGTTGTTAATCTGTCCCTTCTGACCTGTTTACTAATGCAGTCCATCACCAGTATGAACAGCAGTGGGCTCAGAGCTGAACCCTGATGCACACCCACTCCCACTGGGAACCCCTCTGTGAGGCCGAACACTGTTTGTACATGAGTCAATGGATTAAAGCTAAATGCAAAAAAAATAAAAGCATTATTACTCCCTTTGGGAAAGCTGACATCCCTGCTAATTACATTATAGATAGCACTTCCCTAAGTGTATACCCAGTGGTATATGATCTGGGTACTCAGGGTGATAGTAATCTGAACTTTGACCAGCATATAGAGATCCACACTGGTAAGGAAATCCCTCTATGTGGCACATATTATAAGTAAAGACATTGCATCTAGATCAAAGGATGTTATAATTCCATTGTACTCAGCCCTCATCAGACCAATAATTGAGTACAATGCTCCATTTTGCATGTACCTCACCAGACACCTGTAACAATTGGAGAGACCACAGAGGTTTCTCACCAAGAAATTACAGGGGACGCAAAACAAGTCTTATGTGGATAGATTGAAAGCTCTGTCACTGTATTCTGTCTCCTACGGGTTGCTAAGGGATGACCTGTGCCTGGCTTACAGAGTAGTCTCTGACCCAGCCCTGATAGAATGCTACCCATTTGTAAATCAAACTGCAGGATGGTCACTCCCTCCAGGGATTTCAACCTAGCCTCTGACATGAACAGGTCATGTTGGAGAGATAGACATATCTCCCGGAGACTGCCACTTCTCGAGAACAAGCTAATAATTCATATGAAACAGAGCCCCTCCCTGACCCTCTTCAAAAGCAACCTAGATCAATGGATGAGTGGCGGCAGATTCACTCCTGGGGTAGTGCCCATGTCTCTCCTAGACAAAGGAAGTTGGTATTACTTACCATAGACCCTTACCTCTGTGAACTTCACTCACCTAACCACCAACAATTGGGACAACTAGGGATAAATATAGCTAGGCTTGTAAGCACTCTCGGGCCATTAGCCTAGTAACTTTCTATGAAGCTATGAACTTATAAACCAGTGTTTCTGGGACTTCAAACCACCACAGGACTGTCCAAATTAGCTTTCTTGGGACCTTGTCATATACTTTCTTAAAGTCTAGGAATGACCAGTTGGGGTCTTTCTTCATTTATAGTTTCTTCTCAACTACCTGTCTCACTGCAAACAATGGGTCAGTTGTGCTACATCCTGATTTGAATCTGAACTGCTCATCTTCCATCTTATTTTCTACTACTCTGCGTATTTGTTTATCAGTCACCCTCTCCAAAACCTTCATGCAATGTGACAGGAGTTTAATACCTCTATACTGCCCACAGTTGCCTGGCTCCTGCTCTGCATCCATGGTAACCTCAACACTCTTGTTGGCCACCTCTGTTTGACAGAAAAGGTTGCTAACTGGATAAACCTACTCTCTTTCATGTGACCTGAAACATGCATACACCTGAGCTCCTGCTTCTGGCAATGAACACCATGTTTAAATTGCAACCACCACCTCTGAAGCAATGCCAAAAAGTACATTACCAGTGACATTCAAATCATGTAGCAAGCAAGGGTTTAAGGTCCATTTAATACAGTTCTAATCATCTAGTCATACCACCCCAGCAGTAACCTCGTCCCAGCAGTAACCTTATGCATTTCACCTATGGGAGTTATACTATAAGGCCTGATACAGTATCTCCTGACACCTACTTACAGTGACTAACTTTGAATTGTTCCTCCAGGTGGCTGGAGAATGCATTTGGACAGGGTCTTTGATGGTGAGTGAGGCAATGAACACATAGGTGATGCCTTCCCTTGTATTGTAGAACTCACCTAAAACTGTCTGATTAACAACAGCAACAAAAAACATACATTCACAGTCTCCTCTACTTTGTTTTTTGTCCTGTCTTTCTCCTGATCCTCACGTAGCGCAAAGTCTTGGCCTCATGGCAAGCATTCTAGGAAGAAATCTCCTCTTTATACTGAAACCAAGGAATCTTAGATCCTTCTTCCAAAAGCAATAAGGATAAAGAATACTTCTTTGAAAATAAACTCTCTGGCTGAGAATCCCTCCTTTCAGAGGGCCCTCAGGATTATGAAATATATTATTAACCAGACTAGGTACTCCTTCCTTTCTCCCCAAAACAGTGGGATGCCTGCTTTTGACAAAATATGTGGCATCTTGGGGAACTCCTCCATTAGCGAAAAAGGGCAGTTCCAATAGAGGTAATTAATGCAATTAAAAAAAAAACATGAGGGCACTACAGAATCTTGAAACTCTAAGGAGCAAATACTAAAAATATAGATGGTCAAAAGTCCAACAAAATGTATTTGCTCAAAACATATAGAAAATTTAACCCGCTCCCCACTATTGGTGGGGAGAGGTCTCACACTACATTAAATATACCCAACTCTGACATCATAGCACTTTGGGCTGGTTATAATTTGTTTAATGAGTTTGGACAAATGCAGTTTTGCTCTTTTGGACTATGCATTCAGACATTCCAGATCTGAAATGCAGTGTTTGAAGTTCTGTAATGCTCCCTGAGAATGTTTTGTCCTGAAAATGGCAGACCCCCGTCATGAGGCTAATCCTAATTTCCAGACTCCAGTGGACAGAACAATATATAAAGCATATCTAGTTGTGATTTCTGCTGTCCAGAACACGTCAAAAAGGCCTCAGTATCTGAATTCTCTTTTCTGCAATACACAGCCTCACATTTGGCACAAATTTGGTAAAAGTACTCTGATGCAACTAGCAAGGTATTCAAGTCTCTTTAACTACTTGTCCTTCATGGATCTCTTTGGTCTTCTCTGTTATTTCATGCTTTACAGAAAGTGTTTTTTTGGCCTAATTCTCCACATGGAAAAACTGCATGGAAGCTTCTTTGTACATCTTCCAATGTAAGTGAATTATAGTGGGGGCAGGTGTAACTTTGAGACTAACATTGTGGTCAGAAGTGAATGTCCAAGATAGCTTTACTCTACATATCATCTCTCCATAAACTGCTTAGGTAGGGGATATTGGATGCCCTTCTCAGACATGAGGTTTTCTTTTGGTTAAGATACTGAGGGGCTTTCAGAGGATTCAGGTAGCACGGTAAAGCCCTGTATTAGACAGAAATGCTCTATGAACCAGCCTAGAATCTGGCATATTTATGGCATTTACAGGTATTTTCAAGAAGTGACCTCAAAATCATCATTACACGGGTACCCTTCCTTATCCAGATTCTGACAGATCACCCAAACATATAGCTTATAACCCATCCCCTCAATGCCTACATTTCTAACTGTTTGCACTGTGGGACAACACATAATATAGGCAACAATGGGCAGAAAAACTCTTCCAGATTTATGCTGTCTTTAAAAGGTATTTACGTGGAGCTGTGGTTACTGCACGCTATAAGTTTTAGAAACTATCCAGAAATGTTGGCCTCCATTCAGTTCCCTACTAAAACATAGGCTGTTCTTCCAAGTACTGTTGACCTTTTCTCTAAAACATACTCATCAACTTAAAGTCTCTAGCTCAGAAAGGCTTAGGATTCTGTTCTTGTCAGTTCTAACAAAACCAGGAGTTTTGAACTCATTATAAAACTGAATGCCTTTGGTCTTTCCAAATAAAACAATTTTGGATGGTCACACTCTAATTCAGCCTCCTGCTTTTGCTATAGGATTGTTGGATGCATCTGGTAGACATGATGGATTCCTACTACCACATTAGGATTATCCAATAATACAGAAGATTCCTACATTTTATCCTGGTGACTCAGCTCTTCAAACAGACGATGCTCTACTTTGACTCACCCTTTACCCTTTATGGTTAGCACACATCTCATTACAGTACTGCTGGTTGTCCAGCTTAGGAATCCTTCCACATGATTCTTTTTGGCAGTTCCTTTACAGAGCTCTTTGTTCTTAGACCCTTTGTGGTCCATGTCTCAGTTCCAAACATTAGTCATTTCCATAAAACAGTACATATCTTTTCTGAATCTAATACAGACCATTAAATTTATAGAACTGCTCAAAACTCACAGTGACCCAAGATCTTTCTGCTATGGGCCAAGCTCAAGAGTTGATTCTGTAGCAGTGGGCATTTGGCAGCATAGTGTCCAGAGTGCTGCACTCCTTAATTTACCATGACAGATAACACCATACACTTTTACAATTTCATGTATCAGTCTCTGCAAGAGGACTTGGTAGTATACATTCCAATACCATTGTTGTCAGTCATCACATTCTGTCACATTTCCTCATTGATCCATGCTGATAGCCCCATATTGATTTACCATCTACCCAATCTAGAGGAGAGTTGCCTCTTTTTACTCCCAAGTCAGAAATAGTTGGTAATAGATATATTCTTGGAAGGATGGGTAACTAAAGAGTCCAGGGTTCCTGGAGTGTTTCTAGATGCAGAAATCACATGTCAACTTCCTTGAGTCTAAAACCATTATATCCTTCAAGCAGTAGGCTTCATTAACTGGCAGAGACTCCATTAATCAGAATGAATCATAATGGAGAGCCAGTCTACAGTGCGGTACCTGAACAAATAGCTATGAACAATGCCCTATACTGTATAAAAATGAAATACCTTGGGGTCTGGGAATGGAGGCTAGAATATCATATCTTTCATCAATTTCCACATTTCAGGAGAAGGAAGCATCCTTTCAGATGCCCTATGCTGATGTTTAGACTGTGTATGGATATCACAATTCACCCAGAAGATGGTACAAAGGGTTCTTCAGCTACTGGTGCCTCCTATATGTGACTTTCTTCACCGAGTAAAAAAATATATAACCTTTCAGCAGTTATGCTCAGTAAATAAAACAGTGAGAAATAAGTAATCAAACTGATGCTCACACATGCCTTCTTTCCCTTCCCGAGTATTCTGCACCACTTGACAAAAGTAATGCTAATGAGCATCTCGCTCATTCTGACAGCAGCTTGGTGGCCCAGAAGAAGCAGGTTTCTGACTCAGAGATCCATAACAGTAGAAGTTGTAATACTATGGGGCCTCATTTGGGTGTTTACTTCAACTCATCTTACAGCTTTGGTCCTGCAGTAGCATTCTGGAGGAAGCTTCAGAAACTGTGACAGTAGGTCATAAGCCTTCTATTCCTGTGACTGATAATGCCATATGACCAAAGAGCTTAGTTTGAATATGCTTTCTGCATCTGTTTGGGACTATTTAATTTACCTCAGATACTGTTTTATGTGAATTTGAATGTGAATTAATGTATTGTGAAAATGTATTTCTCAGCTTTTAAAGCCCTCATTGACTTCATGGAAAGCAAAGCTGTAGTCAGTACATGTTACCCAAGCAGGTTTTGAGAGAAGTCTTTCACCTGAACCTCCCCTATTAAGACTCTAATTAGCATGCCCCACTTTTGAACCTACTTTCTACACAGTCTATATTTTTTGCTCCCTAAAAATCCTATTCTGAAAGTCACAACTTGTACTAGTTACATTTTTGAACTCTAGACTCTAATGCACAATCAACCTTATCTGGTGTCCTTACAGACTCTCTCTTTCAGACAAATTATGCCTCATTTTCAGTTGGTGTCTGAAGTTTTCAAAAACCTGTATATTCACCTTCCGGGTTTTTTCTCCTTGTGTATAAGAAGAGGGTCGGTCATTGTTCTCAAAAAAGTATACAGGCTCTTCCCCACAACAGACAGAAAGTCTGTTTTTTTTTTTTTTGCTGCAGTTTAGGATTATAAAGGGAGGTCAGAAGGTAGAAAACCTTTGTGATCAATAGCTGGTTAACTATATTATTTCTGGCAGTCTCCTTCTAATAGCAAGAAAAGACATTTGACAGGAGATGCGTCTGTTTCTGCTTCTCCAATATCCAACCCTCTATTACCTCGTCATCACTGTATACCTTCACAGAGTACTAGACCTTGGATTTGTATTCCCAGAGTTCAGTTTCATTTAGCAGAGCTATCTTGTATGGTTTTCTAACATCATTTCTTGTATATGCGTTTATCTCCTCCTTGTACTTCAATGGTAGACAGTTTGAGAATCTGTGCAATGATAGTGTCTACTTCAGAAATCATCTTGAAGTAACATATTAGCATATGAGTATCCACCTTTTGTGCATCTTTGAGAAGGACTTCTTAAGTGGGTCATTTATTTAACCTCCTGCTGTACCCCTTTGAATTTAGCTGTCTCCATTGATTATTTAGGTATACAGTTATAAACTAAGGATATTTGGTAAAAAGTGTTATAAGCTCTAATACTCTGTCTTATAGAAATATTGGTTTCTGGAGTGTCACCTGTTTAAAGAAACAAAATGGGTCGGCAGTAGTGATGGTGCCCTTTAGATAAATGACATTGGTACAGTCTATGGGAAGAGGTATTTGTGTGTGTGTGTGTGTGTGTGTGTGTGTGTGTGTGTGTGTGTGTGTGTGTGTGTGTTTGTATGTGTTTATGTTCCTGTATCTCTAACAAATACAAGCATCGAGTTTTTTCTCCCACTGTTTGCTAATGAGTGCTAAGCAATATAAAAGTAAGTGTTATAGGTAGTCTCCAGTTCTGAAGTCCTGCTTGAAGCTGAACACGTAAGTTGAATATTTGGTTAGTAGTACAAGCTGATATTCTGGTGCCTTGTACACAATATTGCATTTACTTGAATAGCAGGTAAAACAGGATTAACCAAACTCCAGATGTAGAATGCTATCTGCCACTGTTTGACAACATGAGTAGGGATAGAACATAACTAGATAGATTTCTTAGAAAAGATGACTCTGAAACTTACTCAGCCATGGAGAGTTACTCAACCTTAGCAAAGTAGCTCATGAATAAAAAATATCGCCACAACTCATCTTTATATGGCATGATTAGGACCAGGAGACTACAGAGGAGGCTCCTGTGGGACGGTGGAGGGAACATATTCCTCAGACAAAACTATTATTGAGGACAACTGCACAGAGTTACACTGTATGAATACACATAACCAAATACTAAATGTATTCCTGAGGAAGAACAGCATGAACGTTACAGTGCGTGAATATATTTAACCTAATACTAAATATATTTCGCAGAGAGAGCAGTAGAGATAGTTACACTGCTTGAGTGTGCAAATCACAATACTAAATGTACCTTTGACGAGGAGGAGGAAGAGGAGGAAGGTACCAGTGGTTATGCTGCAGGTCCGGAGATGACAAAGGACCAGACGGATTGTTTAGAAAGGATGGTGAGACATACAGGCATTATGGGGGGAGGAGAGGTAACATATAAAGTCAGACAGATTTCTGAGAATGAATGGTGCTAAGAAGGCAATCCGGAAGGCGAACTGCACTCCTGTGTTGGGGTAACAAAAATAAATATAGCTCTGTAGGAAGAGAATGATGTGGTGTAAGGACAGAAAATAACTTGACAGTGGCCTGAGTGGGAGTGGCGATATGTTATGCAGAATGAAAACTAAGGCCCATGGTCTGAGTAAACACATGCCAGATAGATAACATAAAGCACTTAAAGGTTTATATGATATGGAAGGGGGCAGAGATAGATTCTAAAGGGAATGGACGAGATATCACATTATGAATTAAACATTTGTGTTAGGGTAATATGCAATTAAACTTAGTCCTTAAGGTGTTGATAAGCAGAGACAGTGTTCTTTTTTGACAGATATGGTGGTATGCCATTACAGGACATTCAGGACTAACTTCCAGTATTGTATTCTGTAGCACTAGGCCCTGAGTTTTTAACAACTGTAAATGTATTGAACTCTAGTTTTATATATGGTGGAAAAAATACAACAGCCTCAAGCATTAAATCTTCATCCCTTACCTGTTTAAACATGAGGGCCAAGGCTTCATCTTCAGACACTTCTTGCTGTGTTCTTACAAGTGGTACAACAGGGGTTCCCATCTTTCATATGTTCCCCAAAAAAATTTCAAATTGCTTTAAGTTCAAAAAAGCTGTAAAGTTGATGACAGTCCTTGATGAAGTCTGACACACCTCTTCATTTCAACATCTTATTCCAAGAAGAGATCCAGAGCGGACAAAATTATAAAATAAATGACTGTCAAACATGCATTTTCACATATGTGAGGAAACAGGAAAAATAAAATGCAGAATGTGTCCTGTTTTTCTTCATGTGTGATGAAAACTGCCTTTTGCAAATTCTGAAAGTGCTTAAATTGCTCAGACCTTAAACTCCTTATGGTCAGTGAAGCTTGTTGCAAACATTTCCTTCAGCGCAGTGTTTCTGTTTGTGAAATGCTATCTCAGATCGTCTTCCTCTGTCTATGGTTTGTTTAAAAAGCTTTCATTAAAAAATGTAACATATTTCAACCTTCTCTCTGCCTTTACAAGGACACTGATCACTACTTGGACTGTAGCTGAGCCAGTCCCTCCCACATCATGGAAAATTTTCCTCTGGGTCTGAGTGTCCACCTTCAGTCACTGAAGGTGCATCCTGATACTGTCTGATTAACAGTGTCAACAGGCTGAACTGGATCGCTGTAAAGTGCTGAAGACAAATTTCTCCTGCCTTTAAGGCTGTTTTTTAATTTTTTTTAACTCAGTTGCCACGTGCCTCAGAAAAGAACAAACACTTAGCTAGTTGCTTATTTCTGCTTGAGTCTAAGCACTTGTGAGTGATGCTAGGATTACAGGTCAGGACTTAATCCCTTACCTCAAGCCTAGAGAAAGCAATGGAGAAAGAGTGTCGCTCATGACACAGCATATAAAATCATTGCTGAACCCCCACCTCTCTGAATCATTATATCACTCGTCACTAACTTAAACAAAATGCCTGTCTATGCACTGCAACTGGGCTCAGTGTCAGTAATCCCATTACTGAGGCACTGACATCCTGCTGTTTAGAAAATGTACTTTAATATGTGTATAAATGTAAAGGGTTAAGCATCACACTAGCCTCAGAAGAAGTTTACATAATGCAATTTGCAGCCATAATAACACTGCTTTCTTTATTTGTATAGCATTAACACATACTTCACTTCTGGATTACTTCTTTCTTAGGACAGCTGATCATCAGACAGGATGTTTTATCAGTTCCTTAGAAGCTTTGTTTTCCAGCCAATGTGATGCCAGGTTTGCTCATTGGATTCACAGCAGATGGCCAATAGCCTTCTTCTGTAGCACATCTCTAAGCACTGCTATTCAGATGGTCTTGAGTGGGTACCATATGGTGTCTCCTGTAGAAAAAGCTAAAGTATCCATCCGAGTGAATGAAATGCAACAGCACTTTGTTCTTATTCAAGGAATGTCACCACCAAAAGCTTTGTCCAAACTTCTAAGTCAAGATAACTTTAAAAATAAACAAGAAATCAATGTCATAGAAGCATCCAGGATTATGATTTAAAAAAAAATTCTGAAGTATTCTGTTAGCTCTTGAATTCTATAGGTTTCATTCTCATCTGAAAAAGAACACTGTTCCTTTAAATCAGTTGAAACAGAACAGAGCTAAGGTGATATGTTACCTGTCATCTGTTCACACCCACCACAAATTCCTTTTGAATGAATGCTTTCAGACACCTTTATTAAATTGTTTACTGTTCCTGAAACCAGATTAGATGCCTTTCACAATAATGACTGTCTCTCTCTCTCTTTCTTTCTTTTTCTTTCTTTCTGTCTCTCTTTTTCTTCTTTTGGGCACTAGTCACATATAAAGTGTTGTGAGGCAAGTATCTAGTACTGTTTAGGATAGTTCTGTAAAACCATAATTTCTCTTCTTCCCATCAAGTTCTTTAATACCTCTTAACTGTCTCTTATTCTGCTTTATTACCTACTACCTGCATGATCTTAGCAAAAAGGTGAAGAAGCAATATAATTTCTTTCCTTTTTTTCCCAGATATCTTTTTTTAAGGCAGATCAGTTAGTTACATAATAACAGTCATTATACCTGCAGGATTTTTTTAGACAACACATTATAATAGTCCTAACTCTTTTATTAAGAGAACGGTGTCAGTACTGAAGTGTACATAATAATCCCTGTCCATAATTATTATTTATTACAAGTTTTGTCTTTGATTTTTGAAGCAGAAAGATAACAACTGTGAGATTTTTTGCCATGTGCCCACCACCATCCTTTCACTTTTTCTTGCCTGTTTTTTTTGAGTACTTTCCTCTTTCATGACCTACCTTTATTTATGCCAACATCTAGAAGAAGGCTCCCTCTTTATTTACCTATTTAGTTCAGCATTTGGTAATTGCATCTTTTAATTTATGGTCCCTTGCTACATCATACTTTTTGTTGACAGTACTTTTAACTGATTTCCTCTGTCTTTTTTATCCATTTTACATCCTGTGTCTACAAACCTGATATTGTAGTCACTCCACAGAATTCTTCTCCTTTAGCTGTCTTTCTTTACACCCTGCTCCATCTTCTTCTTCTTTTTTCGGCTTTTCCTGGTTAGGGGTCGCCACAGCGGATCACCTGTCCACTCATGACTGGTAGTAGAGTTTTATGGTGTTGAGTTGCCAGTCCGGCGCCCAACCTTCTACGGAAGGCACACAAACGCACGCACTCACGCCTAGGGTCAATTTCGAGTGTCCAGTTCACCTACAGCATGTCTACGGGATGTGGGAGGAAACCGGAGCACCCAGAGGAAACCCACACGACCACAGGGAGGACATGCAGACTATGCACAGAAGGCACCCCAGCTGAGGATCGAACTGGAGAACCTCTTGCTGTGAGGTGACAATGCTAACCGCTGTACACTGACCCTAAATTTTATCAGCATTGAAAACGTCCCGCCACCAGATGTCACCACTAGTACAACTTTTCAAGCAGTTGTCTTTGAGAAGCCTGTCCCATTCTATGTTTATACTGCTCTAATGAGTGAAGTAATGGAACTCCCATAAAAGGAGAAGCCTTTTAGTTCTCCTCAGTTTTCACACCTATTAACAAGGGAAAAAAACATAATTTCTTGGGAAGGTGAATTGGGGAACTGGAAGGATAAGCTGTTTTTTTTTTAAACACCTTTATTAAATTATCATTTAAGACGCGGGCAAACATACAATAACAGAAAAGAAAACAAATCTTTCCAATAGTTTTCCATTTAAATACAATATACATCACATATATTTTCTTTGCTACTATGATCAATCCAACATTACAAAAATTGCTGAATTCCTGACTTCCCTTAAACCTCACTCCTCCTCCTCCTGAACATTATTATGCATGTATTGTTCCCACAATTTCCATTTACTTCCATGTAATTTGCTCCTTCCCTTTTCTAAAGATCCCTCTTCCAGTTCTTTTTATCCCTTTTATAATATTCAATACCCTAAACACAATTGGTGTAGACTTTGACTTCCATTTCTAGCAATTGCCTTTTTGGAAGCCAACAGAATTAAACTTAATAAGGCCTTACTGTGTCTAGACAATTTGGATTCTGTATCCTAGCTCCAAAGGATCATTTCCTTACCTACAGCCATTTGCTCATCTAATATATATTTCTGATAGAGTACTCTGTAGGGAATTTTTAAAATCTGCCAACTCATTACACCTCCAAAATATATGTTCCCAGTTTCCTCTTTCTTCTCAGCCACACCTCCAACATTTGCAATCTACCTGAGGAAAAATTCTTAGAAGTCTGCTTGGGGCAAGGTTGCCAGACATCCCTATTTGAGCGAGACTGTCCTGGCATCAGCAGCCCAATCCCAAGTCCCGTACTACCATTTAGAATCCTGGAGAAACAGCTTCCATTTTTTTTTTATTGGCCCGTATGCCAGTATACAAGCCAATCAAAACATTCCAAAACGGAGCTACTTCGGTTTAATGCAGAACTTCCTGATGTTCCGCATTGAACAGAAGAGGGTCCGCTGTGCAATTTCTTTGATTGGCTCATATAGTGGCATACAGGCCAATCAAAAATCACCAAACACGGAGCTACTTGTGTTTAATGCGGAACTGCCTGATGTTCCATATTAAAGACCTTTTTTTTTTAATTTTTTTTTTTTTTGGTCTTCACTTAGCGTAAAGGACCTATTGTTTCTTTTATTTTTGGTTGGTTTATTTTTTTTGGTCCCTACCTGGCTTGAGGTATAAAAACAGCCATGCAATCACTTCCAGGCAAAAGTCTTAAATCTTCTGAACTTGGTTGCATACTTGGGAGCCATAAATATGTCTTCCTATTTTTTTCTTGTAAGTTGATTTCTCAGTCTCTCTTCCCAATCTTTTCTAACCTCCTCTGATTGATTCTTATAGTCTTATAGTTATCATGCAGTGTTTATATGCCCTTCTAAGTTTCTCTTTTTTAACAGCTGCTTCAGTTCTACAGTCAACTAAAAACTCTACCAGAGCAGATATTTCGCTTAAACTTCCACTATCCCTTTCTCTTTGCCTGTACTTTGAGATCAAGCCCAGTTAGAGAAGGCAGCATCTGTAGTTTGCAATCCAAATGTCTTCTTGGCCTCATCTCACTCTATTACCTTTCCTGCTTGAGTTATTTGCTGCCAGTATCTTGGTTCCTTTGCCATGTTTCTCTAGTAAATTCCAGCCTTCTCTTGCCTATTTTCTGTACCCCTACTTGCAGTTATCCCTATTAGCAAAATCTCCTTTCTCCATTCTTGTGTTGGCTTAGTTCTTAGAATACTTTCTGCTACTTTATGAATATAATATTCTGTATGGTTGTTTTTATTTTCCTTAAGGATCTGCATCCAAAATTCCATTCTGTCTCTATTTCTTGACCCCTCCCCCTTGCTGCTTGTGTTATGTATATGAGCCTTAACTGTGTAGCTCTAAAACATTCTTTAAATTAGGTAAACCTAAACCATCTTGTTCTATTGGAAGGATCAACTTATTCCACTTAAATCTCGCCCTCCTTCCCTCTCAGATAAATAACTTCAATTCATTATTAATTATTGTCCACAACTTCTCCTTGGGTTGATAAAAGTTTTCCTAACCAACAAGACTAAAGGGACTAAAATCATTTTACTGCTTGTATCTTACAATCTATTTCAATAAATAAGAGTTTCCAGTGTCTCAATTTTTGTATTATCTTTTGCTTCATTTCTTCCCACATATCATTAGCTGCCATAATTGAAGCATTTTTAATCCATATTCACAAATACTTAATGTTATCATGTCCCTGTACATATGGGTATTGATTTACCAGTTCATGTGTGGGTGCATCATTTATGACTATAGCCTTTGTTTTATCTTCATTAATTTTATATCTTGAAAAGACTTGAAATTGTCTCAAAATTTTCTACAAAAATGAGATGTCCTTTTCTGGGTTTATCAGATACAAAATAATATCATCTGCAAATAAAGCCAACTTTTCTTAATTACCATAGCAATTACAATCTTGTATTTTTGAGTCCCTTATTTTCTTTTACAGTGGCTCTAAATATAAAGAAAATAACAAAGGGGAAAGAGGGCACACCTGTCTGGTTCCTCTGTTCAATCACAGGTTATCTGAGAGGAACCCCCACCCACACACACACACACTAATTCTTGTCTCCAATCCTTCATATATACTTCTAATTAACTTTGTTATTGTATCAGGGAATGAAAATACGTCAAATGCCCTACTCATAAAATTCCACCTTACTCTGTAAAATACTTTCTCTGCATCAAGACCCACCACCAACACAAGTATCTTCTTACATTAGTCTTCCATCTGGATCATCATTGTTCTATTAATGTTGTCAAATTTTTGCCTCCCCTCCACAAAACCACACTGATCCATATCTATCAGTTTTAGCAACATCTTTGCCATTCTTTTAGCTATTACAGACATAAAACACCTTATAATCCTAGTTGAAACTTGAAATGGGTCTGAAGGGGTCTTTGCCATTTTTAGGTAACACAGCCATCACGGGTTTATTCCAAGATGTTGGTGCATCCCCTCCTTTTCAAATACTGTTAAACAACATCTCGCTGATCTTTATCACGTTCTTCCCTCCTAATTTCCAAACTTCTACAGGAATACCATCTGTTTCTGGAGACATTCTTGAAGGTTGATTATACATGACTGTTTTAAGATAAGAATCATAACTGTTAGTATGTAGAGACTGCTAATGGGTTTTTTAAATAGGTTGTGGCATTGGGCTGGTATAAGGGAGGTTAGTGTTTGTCTATGCAAGATGAACCTAGAATGGAGTAACGCTTTCATTGTTTTTTAAATGACCAGGCCCTCACTGAACAGTAATAGTGTTGGTAGTGGATAAGCACAAATGAGTAGAGAAGAGAGAGTGTCCATAAACAAATGAGTAGAGAAGAGAGAGTGTCCATAATGTGTTTGTCTTTAGCAGGCAGTATCTACTAGATAACAACTAAATAACCTTTTTTAAGGGAAATGAAAAAAAACGTCAGGCAAATGGCCCTATCCAAGGAGCTGGTGTAGTGCTCACCCACTGACAGAGAGAGGAAAATCTACATATTTTATTTAGTGCAGATTATATCATGAAATAAGTCTATGTATTTTATTTAGTGCAGATTGCATCAGGATTATATTTGTTCTAAGCCCAACTGTAAATAAGTGCAACATGTATTTAGGTTTGTTAACTAAACTGCTTTTACACAGTGCTGCCCCAAGCTTAGGATTATTACTCTGGTGATCATGTGACCCAGTTTGAGCTTTCTTGGGAGATACAGGTTAAAAGAAATACAGATGATAAACCAGTGAATATATCTCTTAAAAATATTTGGATTTACTTCCTGGCTCATTTCCTCTCTTAACTCATTTAACCCTAAACAGCAGTAGGCTAATTAATACCTTTGCTTCCAGAGATCTTCTAACCACTTGCCTACGGGGAGCACTTCTCCAAAATCCTCTACTGAAAACATACTTTGTTAGATTTATAATATCTGATAAGTGGTGTAAATTACAAAAAATATAAAATATGATATCTCTTTGATAGACAATGGGCTATACACTTGTGTTAGTATCAAATGTCTGTCTTTCTGGAGATGCTGATTTTGTATTGCACATTTATGAAAAAGAAACTGTATTTTGTTTGCCAAAAATACTACTGTTATGGTCAAATGAGGTTATATCTCTGTAAGTGTTCTGGATAGATTCAAGATATCGGTGAATAAATTGCTGGCCTGTTCAAGTGCTTTCCAATGATGTATGACAAGAGGGGATAGCATATTGCTGTTTTGTGATATTTTGTGATATTGCCAAACCTATGCAAATGATGCATATAATTTTGTAATATTTCAAAACAATATTAATCTACAAAACTATTAGTATCAGTAGTAACACTGTGTGTCTTAATCTTTTATATCAGGTGGCACTATTTGTTCATCTACAGGTCACAGAGTTTTTATGAAATTAATGCAGTTATGATAACATAGGTAATTGTCAGAATTGCCTTATCAAAAGAGCATTTATATTTTAAAATATCTTCACATTACCAACCATGTTTTGATGTCATTCTTAACTTATACTCACTGCTTGAATACATCACCCAAATATGACTTTATTACACTCTGTTTTTGCATTATTAATTTACACATGGAAATATGTCATATTTTTTCATAACTTTTTGTAAACACTCTTAATAACACCATCTCTGCACATCCCATGCTAACCATTTCACTCTTATGCTTAGCAAATCAAGTCAGCTTGTAGATGCCACCTTGCTGCCTTAGTTCATGGGTTCATAGAAAGGTACTAGACTATTGGCCCTAGGGCCTATATAAGCCTAGCCAAAAAGGTACCATGGCTTTCGCCATCTAAGAAAATTATTTTATTGTGCCCCTATTGAGCAGAGCCACAGAAGTGATCCCCAAGGTTCATAGGTTCATACTAGGCTATCTGCCCTGGGGCAATTATAAGCCTATCCCGATTCTGTATGGCTTACGCCACCCCTTGATTTGAGTATACTGTGCCATTTTTAAGGTTTAGTTTACTGTGCCTCTGTCTAATAGTGACACGGGAGTAATCCCTGGGACAAACCTATGATCCCCCATCCACTTATCGAGATTCTTCTTGAAGAGATTCAGTGAGGTGCTCTGCCTCACATGAACTGGAATTCTATTCCAGAGCGAAGGGAGCCTCTGAGTTTTCCTATCTCCCATCCAATCATCAAAATTTTTCTTTTAGACTGCTAATGAGGAGCTTTGTTTGATATAGATAGGTAGTTTGTTCCAGAGTATGGGAAGTCTCTAGGATAGGAATCTATCCCTCCAGCATGTTCTGTTTATTGTAGTAACAATAAGGTCCCTAGAGCGTGTAGCTTAGAGGGATTGGGATTTCTTTAAGTGGAGCATGTCCAACAGCTCTGGGTTTGACATAGCTTCGTATGTTAAGCAGAGATTGCCTCTGAGTAGGTAATATGTGATGGAGTAAAGCTGGAGGTTTTTGAGATGGTCTGCATACAGCATCTGTTTGAGGCTGGTAATCCTTTTTGTGAGGTATTTCTGCAGCCTTTCCAGTTGTTGTAGATGTCTTCTGAGGTACACACCAAAAGGGGCACTGTATTCTATAATGGGTCCAATGAGTGACGAGTAGAGGGGAACAATGATCTCTTTTTTTCTTGGATGAGAAACCTTTTGTGGTGAGGTGTGCCTCATAGAAGGATTTTCTGACTACTGTGGTGATGTGATTATCAAAGGAGAGACTACTGTCCACCTGTGTCCTAAGGTCTCTTATCACACTTTCAGTGTTAAGTAGATTACCACCTATGTGGTAGCTCGTACCAAAAGGGATGACTATGCACATTTTGGCATTGAGCTTGAGGCCATGGCTTTGACACCAGGCATCTGTCTCAGTGAGGCTCTTTTGTAGGATGTCCACATCATTAGGAGTTTCGATTATGGCTCATAGTTTGCAGTCATCTGCAAACTTCATTAGCCAAAGACCTTCTGTGTTAGCCTGTACTTCAAAGAACTAGATACCAAACAGGAGAGGACCTAGGACTGAACCCTGTGGTACTCCACTTGTCACTGGTCTGAAGTCGAATTTGGAGTCTGCTACTTTCACAGCATGGGTTCTGTCAGTGAGCCAGTTGGCAACCCATCTTGTGACATAAGGATTTATACCTAGTTTAGTGTGTTTATCCATAATTCCAGAGTGGGAGATGGTGTTGAAAGCCTTGGCGAGATCTAGATAGGCTGTGTGAACCACCTTACCCTCATCTACGGTTTTAGTGACTGCTTCAAAGAAGTCTATCAGGTTTAAGAGACATGATCTGCCTTTTACAAACACTAACTGGTTGGGGTCTAGAGTTTGGAGATTACCAATGTCATTGTTTATAAGTTCCATGATTATATGTTCCATAGCCTTGCAGACCAGGCTCGTCAGGCTAATGGGGCAGTAGTTCCCAGGGTCTGTGGTGGCTCCCCCTTTGTGGAGTGGGATAACCGCCACTGTGTGCCATTCAGTGGGCACAAAGCCTGAGGTGAGGCTATGATTGAACATGGTACTTAAGTGGGGTGCCAGTTCTTTCTGTAGTTCATGTAGAACACAGCCTGGGATGTTGTCAGGTCCCATGAATGCTGTGTTCCTGGCTTTGGGGAGTGTGGTTTTTACCTGTGCAGTCGTGATTACAGGAACTTTGCATTCTTCCTGTATAGAGATGGGCCCTTTAGGGGGTGAGAATGGGATAAAGTTAGCACTGAACCTATCTGCCAGGATGTTGGCAATATCAGTTGGGTCTGTATATTTAGTGCCATTGTGTTGTAACTTAGGGTAGATCTGAGTGTTACTATTGAGATTCTTGACATAGCTATAGAATGCTTTGTGGTTGTCTTTAGAATCAGTGGCAATTTTGTTTTCGTAACTAGCTTTGGAGGATTTTATGAGGGATCTCAGCTTCTTAGTGAGGCTGACCAGGGAGTTCCTCCAATCATGGGATTTTTCTCTTTTTTTGCAACAGTTTCTTTCTTCTGTTGTAGAGTTTGTTTATGGCAGGGGACAACCAGATTGGCTTCCTTTTTTTGGATGATAGCATCTTGGTTTTGTTAGGGACTGCATGATCCAAACACTCGTGTAAGTGCTTATAAAGTGCATTTGTGAAGGATTCAGCAGTTGTACCTCTATTGTCCATCTGCATGGGTGTCGTGAAGTTTGCCACTTCTGTCTTAAGAAGCGTGAAGTTGGCTTTGGAGAAATATTTTATGGTGGTTTCCTAATGGGGGGTGGGGGTGGGATGTGGATGTCTGTGGTGATTAGTTTGTGGTTGGATCTGACCAACAAGGAATTGACCTCTGGTGTGGAACACCGGTTGCCCATGTTGGTAATGACCAGGTCTAGGATATTGCTGCCCCTGGTGGGGGTGTGGATAAGTTGATCCAAGGCATTGAAATTTATGCATTCCAGAAAATGTTGAGCAAAAGAGTTAGTACATGAGTAGTTTTCCCAGTTAATGGTGGGGTAGTTGAAATCACCCATTATTAGGGTGTTAGGTTGTACCCTAATATTTTCCAGTGTCTCAAGAAATAAGGAGTGGGAATCCTGGGGCATGGTGGGGGATCTGTAGCAAGCTGCAATTTGGATTGTGGTCTTGCCCAGAGTTAGTTGCACTTGGATAATCTCTGATGCATTATGCTGAGCAGTAACTAGCCTGGAGGTGTGGATATCCTTAATGAATATGGACATGCCTCCGCCTTTAGTGTTTTGGTCCAGGTTAGGTGGCCGAAAGGTGTGGTATGAATTATAGCCTGATAATGCATGGGTGCTCTCTGGAGCCTTGAACCAGGTCTCTGTCACTGCACAGATGTCGATGTTCTCCATTTTAAGGAGTGCCTTGAGTGAGTGCATTTTGAGGTTTAGACTTCTAGCATTGAATAGCATTACATTTACATTAGATGATCGAACCATGGATGGCAAGAGATAGGCAATGAATACATGACTATAGTATAAGTTACATGGTTGGCAGGTACGGGGCTAGAAAAAGATTTACAAAAAATAAAGACAGCTTCAGTAAGAAGGTCACAGTTAATACTATTCAGCAGGATGTCTATAGTGTCAAGCAGAGATATTGTTGCATACCTCTCAACTGTAAAGATTTTTGCAGAATGTCCAGATTTTAGCCTCATATTTTTGGTCCATTTTTCATAAATCTGTGGTTTTGTGGCAAATTAATGGTAAGTCATTGAAGAATGAAGTTGGAAAATAATGAGAGATATTTGAGTTTCAGACTTCATATCCTCAGAAAACTCATGCTAATGCAAGACCTGTTATTCTATTAACTTTCTAGGTTTTTAAGAGCAATATTTAAAAGTTGTCCCTATTTTGGGCCTTTGCCCCACTTTTATTTGTGGCTTTGTCCAGATTTCTTGCTCTAAGAGGTTGAGAGGTATGTATTGTACTGTAACAAAATATAGACTGTTGTGATGGGATTGTGTCCTATATATCAACATAATCCAGAAGTTGAACATAATTTTCTCATAACTATTAATCAATGTGCAAAGAGGAGAAATCATACTATAATCAACAGGACTGCCACAATTTGCTATCTTTGAAAGAATCATAAAAATTTCATTGTTTTAGCAAGAAGATACTATTGTTTCAAAAGCAGAAGGGTTAAATACAAAAGAGAGTGATTTGACAAATAATGTGTGAGACTACTTAAGAAGTTTGGGTTTAAATTCACTTGAAGAGGAGCTTTTGTCCTCCAATTGAAGAAATAATTTAATGTCTACTCGGAAAGAGCCTTGAAACAAAAATCTGTAACTTGAAAGCCCTTGTATTGTGAACTGTCTGACCTTATGGACAATGATAGCAAGTACACTATGGGACAGAAATTAACTACAAGGAAATTTGCAATGTCTGAGTATATAAACATTAAGGGCTAAATAATATTTACTATCCCCAGAAAATGTTTTCACATTCACCTGGAATCATTTAGGTGTTTGGATAATCAAAACTTGTTTAATTCTGACGTTCTAAAGTATTGTGATTTAGTCATTTAATCTGAATTCAATATAATCAAATCAGCTGGATTCAGTATAATCAAATCAGTGTGTGTGATCATTACAGTTTTATTCCAAATTAAGTTCATCGGGGTCTTTTTTTCCTTTTAAGTAAACAAGAGATCGTTGAGTTAAAGCACTTTCTGACCTGAGACCATTCTGGTAGTAAGAGTAAAGACTGTGTTCTAGACAAGTAACTGAATACTATAAATAGAATGATAATAGTGGAATTCAAGCAAAACACAGCATAAATAATGACCAAGCCAGCTGATAGAGGCATTGCAAAAACTTGGGGGTGGAGGTGGGGTGATATGACTCACAGCTGGATATATTAACTGAGGTGGCATGAGTTATTTAAAGGACCAGAGAGAAAAGGTAGGGAAGTAATCAGTCAAGATATTTGGTAACATGGTGGTCTTTGTAAACATGTACTGGGTTGACTTGTTACCACCCAGTCATTAAGGATTTCTTTTGTTGCACATAGACTTTTTCTGGTGAATTCATTAACTATTTGGTTTAGTCCAAAAGTATCTAGTAAAGATTTGAGCTGAAGGTGGGTTCATCTTTACCGCTAAGGTTGGTATCACCAAATGGAATAAAATCACCTTTATATATTCATACTGACTTACAATAACATTGTTCAGTATTTCTGCTTTTTCCAAAGGTGTCTCTAGACAGAGAGTCACTATATCTTACTTCATTACTTACAGTTGTAGTACTCTGAAATTTTCCTTCTCTAAGTTCTTGCACATATAATGCAAGCTTATCTTTTTCAGAAATGTCTTTTGATTTTTATTTGTAATAAATTAATAAGCATACTTTCATCAGTTTTTGAAGTTCAGCTTGAAAGAGCTGCCATTTTACTGCTGTAGCTAAAGTTCTGATCCAACTTGCTAACTTAGCTATCACTCATGGTTTCTAACAATCATTTAACACTGTCAATTCACACTTGTAAACTTGGTGGTGTCTTCATACAGTCTTTCCTTATTAACCCTCTTTGAATTTGAAATCAGTGGCCTAATTCCTTCTATTAAGGTGGTAAATGTCAGATGTAGCTTCCTCTCTTTCCTTCTCCTACTGAGTGGCATACAGACTGACCATGTGAGGTAGTAGCTGATGACAAAGAAGGAACTGACACAGGGTTTGCAAACAACCACATGGTATGCAGAGACCGCAATCTCAAGTATAGGCAGGCAACAGAGGGAGAGATACTTTAATGTTTTATTTACATGTTACTGCTTGAGGATTGAATTAAAGGAAATAAAAAGTACTTTGTGATGATATCAACATGATATTTGAGTGGAGCTGTCCTTTAAGAATACAAGTGGTTTGCAGATCACATTTAATGAGGAACAGAACATTGTTTTCAGAGTACAGATATGGATAGTCACCTAAGGATAAGAGAAAACCAGTCAGCACCTAGCATGGATAACCTTTCTTTTAGGTTAACCCAACTCTGTGAGTTTGGATGTCAGTTTGGGATAATTGTTCCTCGTAGGAAGGTAAAACTTCAATATTTGATGATGGACATCGTTTTGTATGTTAATATTAAGTTATTTTTTTGGGTGTTTTGAGGTTTATTTGTTTTTCTATTTGAGGGCTTTCAATAAAACAAAAAGTTTTGAAAGATGCAATATAGGCTAAAATGGATATGATAAGAAACAATTGTATAAAAGGTCAACCTTCTTAACTTAACAAAAAGCTGTTACAAATAAAACATGGGAATAATACCCTTTTAACATAATGACCCTTTCAATATTATCTTTAAATGTTAATGGTCTCACAGAATATATACAAAAGAGAAAGAGAAGTGAATTATACTAAAAAATGTAAAGTACAAATAGCTATGCTACAGGAGACACATTTGGAAATAGCTGAACATGTGACTTTGATAAAGAAAGGTTTTCAGGATGGTGATTTGGCAGAATACCTGGGACAAAGGAAAATACTTATATTAATTCCAAGAAAAACTCCAATAGTGAGAGAAGAGGATTAAAAAGATAATAATGGTAGATTTGTAGTACTAAGGTGCTACTGACAAGGAAGGAGGATTATACTGGCATGTATTTATATTCCACCTACAACTTCTATAATGAAGCTTAAGAAAATTCTAGGAGAAATAATCAATTTTCATCAGGGAATATTACTTGTAGGTCAGGACTAGAATTTCATTTTTAGCAGTGAAGATGTGTCTGGGGAGCTCAGAAGGGAAAATATAACAAAGGAGAGTAGATATTTGAAGGGGGTGGCCGCGGTGGTGCAGCGGTTAGCGTTGCTGCCTCAAAGCAAGAGGTTCTCTGGTTCGATCCTTGGCTGGGGTGCCTTCTGTGCGGAGTCTGCATGTCCTCCCTGTGGTCACGTGGGTTTCCTCTCACATCCCAAAGACATGCTGTAGGTGGATTGGACACTCTAAATTGGCCCTAGGTGTGAGTGTGTGCCTTCTGTGGAAGGTTGGGTGCCGGGCTGGCAACTCGACACTGTAAAAACTCCACTGCCAATCATGAGCAGACAGGTGATCCACTGTGGTGACCCTTAACCAGGAAAAAGCCGAAAGAAGAAGAAGAAGAGTAGATATTTGAAGAAATTTATGAAAATAGTTAGTATGGAAGATGTGAATTCAGTAGTAGGAGTTCAGTGTGAATTTACATATTATTCCCCATGATACAAAAACTGGGCTAATCTAGACAGAACTTATATTTCACAGGAACATGTGCATTTAATTGTGCATTTAACTGAAAGTTTTGATATGCATCCAATAACTATTTCAGATCATGTGTTAATAACAACTAAAATAAAAATGCAGTGTAGTGAAATAAAATTGATACACCGAAAAGACAGGAATTTAAGGAATGGGTAGTGGAAATTATTCGGGAGTTATCTCAGAAGATAGAATTTTCTTCTGAAAATATAGCTAGGGCATGGGATAAAAGTAAAGCGGAGTTTAAAAATAGGGTGGAAATGAAAGAGAGAAATGGTTAAGAAGTAACAAGAATTATTTAGAGGGACTGACAAATGTTTAAGTATTGAAGAATGGGGGAATTTCACAGAACAAGAAGAGAAGCAATTACAGAATGCTAAGCAGAAAATAACGGATTACCTCAATAATATGCATGCGTTTAGAAAGACTGGTGTTAAGCAACTGCTGTTTGATAATAATGCCAGATAACATAAACTTTTAGCACAACGACTCAGGCAACAGCAGGTAGAAAGTTTTGTCACCAAGCTTAGGGAGCCTATAGCAAAGAAGATAACAAGATATTCTGTGTTTATCTGTATAAAGCAGGGAAATATGGAGATCAAGAAAAAGTACAAATGGAAATGTTTATGGAAGAATTAAATATGCCAAGGTTAGAGGTAGATGAGGCTCAATTACTAACAGGAGATGGGATAAAACTAAATGTATAACCAACCCACAGGAGATTCCCTAGGAATAGATGGTATTTCTGTGGAAGTTTGAAAGCTAGGACAGGAAAAAAATGATAAAGATCTCGAAGGTTTTGTTTAACGGTATTTTAAGAGGAGGAGAAGCAACAACATCCTGGATGATAGTGGTGATGGCTGTAATACCTAAAGAGGGTAAAGACCCATCAGATCCAGCTTCATAAAGGTCCATTTCAAACCTAAACCATGATCATAAAGTGTTTAGGTCTATAATGGGTAAAAGAATGGCAAATGTGATGCCAAAGTTTATAGATATGGACCAATGTGGTTTTGTGGAGGGGAGGCAAACATTTGATAATATTAACAGAACATAGATGATCCAGAGGGAAGCTGAATGTAAGAAAATACTACTGTTGTTGGTGGGTCTTGATGCAAAGAAAGCATTTGACAGAGTAAGCTGGGAATTTATGAGCAGTGCTATGGAAGCATTTGCATTCCCTGATAACAGTATAAGGTTGATTAGGAGGATATATGAGGGATCAGAGGTGAAAATTAAAGTGGGAGGGTTCCTCTCCGATAATTTCTGTTTCTGCAGAGGAAACAGGCAGGGGTTTCCTCCTTCCCCTATGTTATTTGCCCTACATTTAGAAACATTGGCAAAGAAAATAAGAGACTCAGAAATTCAAGGATATCATTGGTATGATAGTCAAGAAAAGCTGGCTCTATTTGCAGATGATATCTTATTCCTGATAAAACCAGAAAAGGACATTTCAGTGTTGTGGAACATTTTGAGGCAGTTTCAAATCTTTTTTGGAATACAAAATGAATGAAGCTAAAACAAAAGCAATAGCTATAAATGATGTATCCCCACATGAATTGGTTCAGCATATTTATGAGGACATGATAAAATGAAGTACTTAGAAGAATGGATTAAAAAGTATTCTGGTGTGGCAGCTAAGAATATGTGGGAAGAGGCTAAACAAAAAATAATACAAAAAATGAGAAATTCCACTGAGTGACCTCCCAAACCTCTTGCATCAGAAGCACATGGGATATATGCAAATGATCCTTATGAACATCAGGTGTTTCAGCTAATTGGCAATTCTGAATGCCCATGACTTGTTTCGTCATTTTAATGGACAATTTCAGGCCAATAAAGTCAAACCCTACTAGCTGTGGATATGCATATTTCAGCCTTGTTATGACCTCATCAGCACAGCACAAGCAGAGTGTTTGACTAAGCAAAAGAAACACAGGGCTGTTATAACCAACTGGTTTTTCAGTGACCTTCTCACTCATTCTTTTAGTTTGTTGTTTGGGATATTTTTGCAGTGACCCTAATGATAATGGACATCAGTTGGGGGAAGGGGTTGAGAAATAAGGAGAATAAGATTTTGGATGCAGGTCCTTAAAGAGAGAAACAGCAACCATACAGAATATTCTATTCATGAAGTAGCAGAAATTATTCTTAGAGGTATGGGTATGCGAAAAGGAGATTTTACCAATAAGGATGAGTGAAAAAAGGGATAAGGAAAATGAACAAGAGGGGCTGGAATTTACTGGAGGAAATTAGCTAGGAAACCATGGAATTGGGAGCAAATAATTAAGGAGGGAAAGGCAATAGTGTAGGATGAAGCAACAAAGACATTTGAACTGCACATTAGAGACTGCCTTCCTTACCAGGAACTGACAGAGTGTAAGCAAAGAGAAATGGGTGGAGGAATCCTAAGTGAAAGATTGGCTCTGGGAGGATTTTGGTTGAGTGTAGAAGAGAAGTCACTGCTAAAAAAGAATAATTAGAAGGACATATAAACTATTCCATGATAACTATAAGACTCAATCAGAGGCGGCTAGAAAAAAGAATGGAAAGACAAATGGAAGGATATATGCATGGCTCCAAAATATGCAATAAAGTCCAGGATTAGGATGTTTATTTTTTTTTGGCATGGAAGTGTTTGCCTAGATATTTTTTTACACCCAAGTAGACCTCAGAAGATTTTTCCTCATGTAGATAACAAATGTTGAAAGTGTGATAGGAAAGACAGAAATAATAGGGAACATGCTTTTTGAGAGTGTAATCAGTTGGTAGATTTAAAAAATTCCCTAGAGGGTACTTTGTCAGAAATATTTTGGGATAAATATAAAAAATAACTATTGAAATGATTGCTTTGAACTATAGCATAGGATCTGAATTACCCGGACACTTTAAGGCCTTACTAAGTTTAATGCTACAAGCTGCCAAAAATGCAAATTACTAGAAAATGGAAATCAAAATTTAAATCAAATGTAACTAAAGGACTGAATATTGTAAATGAGATAAAAGAACTACGGAATGGATCTTTAGTAAAGGGAAGGAGCAAATTGTATAGAAATAAATGGAATTTGTGAATACAGTACATGTATGTAGAATTATTTTCAAGAAAAGAAGTGAGGTTTAAAGGAAGGCAGGAGTAAGCCAAATGATGTAATGTTGGAATGAATGAAAATTGCTAAAAGAAAACATCAATGTGTACTGCATGAAATAGTGGAAATGGTACTATTGTCTGCTTTCTGTTATGTTAATGAAAGCGTACACATGCCTTGTGATGATTTAGTAAAGATATTTAAACAATAATAATTACATTTAGTTTGGAAAACACTTCTGTTTTCTTGTCCTAATGCTGAACATTTCTAAACCACATTTATAAATGCCATTATGTTAAACATCACTTCATGAACTGTGGTACTGTCTTTGCACATTCCATCATAAGGGGTGCCGGGTCCATATTATATCATCGAATGCTTAAAAAAGCGAACGCTGATTGATCAGCCTAATTTAAGCGAACGCTTACAATCTCGAACTGTCAGATCAGCAATTTTTTTCCCAGGGAAAAAAATCGCTGATCCAAAACACATACACACAACACAAGCACACCAAACAAACAGAAATCCACACACATACACCTAAAATCTGATACCTAACGCTACACTAAACTATGCACACACCACTAACTACCCACTTACCTTAACCCAAACCCTAACCCTAAGGTCCGTCACTATCGCACACTCACCTCACCCTCTCCCTAACCTTAACTCACTTAAATCCGCCCTAACCCTCATGTCCACTCAATCGCACACACACCTAACCCGAGCCCTAACCCTAACTCACCTAAATTACCCTAACACTCACATTCACACAATCGCACACTTACCTGAATCCGACCGGTAACTTTCCACCATAACACTGAAAATACCGAAGCAACAGAAACGGACAACCGAATTCTTTCCCTAGGAATAAATTCGAGTTTCTGCTGCTTCGATATTTTGCAGTTTCGAGAAAATAAGTTCGATCAATCAGCATTCGCTTTTTTAAGTGTTCGAGGATATAATATAGACCCGGGGTGCCACACAATGCCAAACCAAAAGTATAGCCAGTCCTGCCTTAAGATGATGACGAAGACTTTAAAATATTACAAGAGTTCATTCAGTTCTACAGCTTTCACAGTTTTCAATGTTTTAACAAAAATGTATAAAATAATTTCACTGGCTAGCAATATGAAATTAACAACAGTCACTTCTAAAAATCCAACAGAAAAATGTTACTATAGAAGTTAGTGGATGGTCTGTTTTATGTTAAATGTGTACCTAAAAGTATTTAATTTATTCTATAAAAAAGTCTTTTGGCTTTTCCCGGTTAGGGGTCGCCACAGCGGAACTCCAGTCCACTCATGATTGGCAGTGGATTTTACGGTGCCGAGTTACCAGCCCGACACCCAACCTTCAACGAAGGCACACCCATTCATGCTCACACCTACCTGCATGTTTAACACATAAAATGTAGAAGCCAATTTTCTGAGGCAGTAATGCGGTTTAGAATGCATAGCCCAGGTAGTTTACCTGTCTCAGGAACTTGTAAAGTACTCGTACTTTGCCTCACAACAGCCCAGGTATAGTGATACTACGTCTAACCATAGTTCTCAATCTCTTAGAGCAAGAAATCTGGACAAAGTCATAAATAATGGGGGGACACAGGCCTAAAATAGGGACAATTTTTAAATATTGCTCTTACAAACTTAGTTAGCAGAATAACAGGTTTTGCATTAGCATGAATTTTCTGAAAGGTATGAAGTCTGAATCTCTGTCTGTCATTATTTTCTGACTTCAGTCCTCAATGATTTGGCAATGTTTTGCCAGAAAGCTACAATTTTATGAGTAACAGAACAAAAATATAGGAAAAAATCTGGACATTCTGCGAAAATCTGTATAGTTGAGAGGTATGCTTCTAACATTTTTCCCTTACAATCTGATTTTGAAATGGGTTTGAGATACAACTTTCAAGTCATTTCACTTTTAGAGTCACTATGACTACCTCCATCAGAGACACACAGAGACACAAACACACACACACACATGCACACATGCATATATGCGCGTGTGTGCACGCGCACATACACACACACACACACACACACACACACACACACACACACACACACATATATGCGCGAATGCACACACACACACACACACACACACACACACACACACACACACACACACACACACGCAATGTGCAGACATACACACACATACATGCAGACACAAGTATATACGTGCACACATGCACACATATGAAAGAACACACACATACACAGTCTATGCACACAGATACATGCACACACAAGCACATACATGCACACACACACACACACACACACACACACACACACACACACACACACACACACACACACACACACACACACACACACCACTGCCAACCACATTTGGACAAAGTAGTCAAAGTACTAAAATATTTGCACGAGCTGGATTCTTGCGGAAACTAATACTGCAGTAAGTACCCCATTTATATTAAATGGTTTAAATGGTTTACATCTGTGCTTACCTGTACTATCTCCATCTTGTCTATTTGCACTAATATGGTACCCATGCCTGGAACATGTGGTGCCCCTGATTTGGCCTCACTGATCGAGGACAATAGCTTCTTTATTATAGTGGTTGCACTTCTTATCCTCCAGAACACTATTCTGCATGCTTTTTGTTTATTATATGTTTTAGCGCTCAATTTTCCTTGTCTTTTGGCATCATCTAGCCCCATCCTTCATATGTATTGCCTAGTAACATCATATTTTTCTTCTCCCCCCTTCTTTTCTTTTTCTGTCTCATTTTCCTGAGACCTTGATGTCTGTGTGTTCATTTGTGACATGGGTGCTAGGGGAATCAGTGAAGGTGGGTGGGAGGGAATGTCTGTTATGCACTCACCCATCCATGGTGAAGAGAGGCATCCTGTCCACTGTACAACTGAGTCCTACAGAGGCAGGAGATACAGCATGCAGCAAATGTGCAGAGATGTTGACACTTACCAGGCTGCATGTTGTACAATACCACATGTATATGTGTACCATCAGGGAAGCATTGTAGAAAGTTGTGGACATGAGACTGCCAAATGGATGAGCACACAGGCCTGGAGAAAAGCATTGTCTCCTTAAGGCTGACTGCTAGAATAATGGCTTATCTACTCAGTCTGCTCTGCTTTTGCCCTAACACCCAGCATCTTATGGGCAATGAATGGGTAATTTGGAGGAAGGTAGTTGATATTTGGCAGGCGCAAGATTTCAGAGAACATAAAAAATACATTTGGAGGCACACTGTCTGGTTCCGACTGAATTATGATACCAATTTAGTTAAAAAAAAAACATTATGGCGGGTCCTGATCTACACACTCATTCCCCGTGTAAAACCAGGAAGGGTCCTTTGTACCATGTAACTAATAATTCACAGACACTTCCTGCTAATGAGTTAGCTACTAAAAATAAGGTCTCCTCAGCACCAGTGGCATATAAAAATGATGTTCTGACAATGGCCAAGACAGCTCAGTTTCATTCAGCAGATTGAGCACATGACAGTGTTGACAGGGAAGTTTGGCATGTCCTGTACATGGTGAGAGGACTGAACAAATGTCATTGGAATGGGCTTCTTGGAGGGTCAAGATTATGGCTCACCAAGCCACTTCTTGGTGATAGCCCTCTTTAGTGACCATGTGGAAGTGTCCACTCACACAGGAAGGGCATTATGAGTCTCCACAATGATGCAGGTAACCTGTTAGGAACTTACACAAATGATTTTATTGCTAGAATACAAGCAAGAGCATAAGTTCCCTGATGTTTGCCTAAAAGATGGCTTTCCAGACAGTTCTTGCTCTAGCAGATCTGGGGATTCTCCTCTGTTAGGGAACAAATGGGCTTGAGTCTGACAGGGGGAGGCTTGATGGCTTACAGGCAGAAGGAGAAAACCTGAAAAATAAGGTTTACCATGAAAGAAAACATCATATGTCAACATAGATTAAAGGATTAAAATTGTTAAAATCTTCAGAACAAGGTTCACTACAAAAGAGGGAGCAAATGTCCTTATTTATGGTTTCAAAAGCAAAATATTTCTAAGAAGGCATTTGCCAGACTTGTGGCATGCATGTGCACACATGTTGGTAGCTTTCGTGCTGGTGTCTTTCTCAGTGATTTAAGTTTTAAGTGAAACTCATTGTTTAAATAAAGTTTTGCTACCAAATGACAATAAAAATAAAATGTCAAGTTAAAAAAAAAAATCACATCATACATGACAGAAAATTAATTGAAACAATGTCCTCCTGGTTTCTGTTCACAAATTGCTTGACAAGCCTTTTAAAGTCTTGCCAGATTCAGTGCCTGTGGGAAATAGCGCAGGTGAAAAACAATCTGCTTTTCCATCTACACCTTCTGACTAACAAGTCTTCACCCATCAAACATGCTCATTCATCCCCTCTCCTGAGTATTCTTTCCATGTGGGAAAGAGATGTCTGGAGAAGGCAGTCATATAAGCGGCCTCAGCAGTGGTTTGTGCCCCTGTCAGCATCCTGGCAATAAGGGTATATTTATTGTTAGACCTACCTCTCCCTTTGGCGGGGAGATGGATGATCCACATCATCACAGGAATTAAAGAGCTTTCCCTGTTGTGGGTGCAAGTACTCATGCAGTCGGGATGAGAGCTACCACTGACGTGACCTAACACTTACCCCACCATAACTGCCTCTTGCAGCAACTCCCATCCTCTGAGGAGTTGTGACACTGGATGGTTCTAGGCCACCTCCTCTATCTAGGATAAGCACCTGTCCTCCCCTAGTAGCACCTTCAGATGATGAAGTAACCAATCAGTCTCAGGCCACCTGGGCTGGAGTTAGAGCTTTATCCCTGTGTACCACTGGTGATAGACCAAGCTGATAGAATTGTGCATAATAATAATACAGAATACACTGTAAATCAGGATGACATTGCTGTAGCTTTTAAAATATTCAAGATACCTTAATAAATTTCTTAAAAATCATCTCAGTTACAATATTTGGGAATAAAAACTACATTAGTTGAGACAGTCCCTAAGGTAAATGTTATAGAGAATGCAGCTTGTATAACCGATTAAATAGTGTCAGTGCTACAGTCACAGATATTGCAAAATACAAAGGAAAATCCTCTTTAAAACCAAATTACATGGTCTGGATAGCCATTACAGGTGTATTAACTTAAAAATAATTTGACATACCTGGTAGTATTGAAAGAAGCAACATGGCATTGGTCCATATATACTGGTTCAAAATTATCTTCAGTCCTAATTTTATTATACTAAGAAATATTGAAAGAGTACACTGGATACTGTTTACAAAACCAGATCTTCCAATTTTCATCCCAAATTATGAGTGGTTAGATTGAGCAACTTTTTAGATAAACAGAAAGTTACAAAAACAGTCCAGTCTAAGAAGAGAATATAATTTAAAGGGGCAGTCATCCAATTTATATGTTCCTATTCAGCTGGAACACAGTGAATGAAAACATTTATGCCCATGGTTAAAGGACTACAATTTAGAAAGGTTAAATTCTCACTACGTTATCCTGCTAAATTAAGATTTGAGGTGAATGGCACGGCCTTTATACTAACATTCATTATGGATGCCATATATTTTTGTAAAGCAGAACTTGGCTTTGCGAATCAAACCTATAAAGTTACAGAAATTGTTTCAACATCTTTTGAAGCTATCAAGAAGTAGAAATGAAATAAAGGAAGATTGAGGAAAGATTTAGTTGAATCTATGTAATTTACTTCCTGAAGGATTTTGATAGTTTTTGCAATCATGTCATTCATGGGCTTACTGATTCTGCATTGCTTAATTGGCTGTTTACAAATTTATCTGTCCATTATCCAAACTATTAGCCACTGTATATATTAGGTTTTAGCTTATTTTTGATATTCTGAGGACATTATGCTAAAGCGAATGATAACAACTATTATAGCAGACATTTCTACAATTTTTCTGAAGCCCTAAACAAATAAAAGACATGATTCATAAATGTTACACCTTAGTGTACACTTTCTGTATTCAAGAGCATCCCTACCACATTGCTTGTGCTGTTTATTCACTCAGAAAGGCTACACTAAGCATATACTTAGCGTAGATTTAGTGGTAACCTTTATGAATCTCAGCCTCTGTTATAGAGCCAGATGCTTGCTGATTCACTCTTTACTAATGTTGTTGAGAAATACATTCCTTATTTTGACCTCACTTTTTAATGATTATTAAAATAATACTTATGATGTTTACTTGCTTACTTCCCTTTTTTCCTACTTGCCACTTTTCTTTCCTTATATATGCCTTATATATAAAATAGTGTCCTCTTGGTTACTATTCACAACTTTCTTAACAAGACTTTTAATTTTCTTACACAAACATTCAGTTTTTAAGTGGAAATGTTAATGAAGTTCACTGAATTGCATGAAAGTCAGCCATTTTTCTGTAAGTTAAGATATTGTTCTACTCTGCTGAATTAAACAAATTTATGTGGGTATATGCAGTAAATGTTTTTTGCATGCACAAACTTGGTCTCTTATTTAAAGATGGAATGTTTTATATTGTTATAACTGCCTAATAAAGCATTAAGCAAAATGCATTAATAGCGTGTTTGAAATACTGTTTCTCCATGCTGTGTTGAACTGTATTTTTACTTTTGGATTTTGACTTTTACATCATTCAGCACTTAGCTTGATTGTTCTTCATTTGTATTTCTATGTTTGTTGTCGGATATCTGGACCATAGCAGATGCAGAAATTCCAGAATTGGGATATACACCTTTCTTATGGTCAACTACAAGCAATGGTGCCTTGAGATAAGTTCTTACAGTATTGGAAGTTAGTATCAAAAAACAGAAGGAGTCACCACGTATAAATTAATACCTCCGTTTGTAGCAAAAAAAAAGTAAAATTGTTTGTATGTAGGATAAATGGCTTTCGCTATGCTTCTTCACTTTCTTCAATCAAGTTACAAATAAAAATGAAAATTTTTCTTTTTTTAACATACATAAATAAACTTTTTTTCGTTTTTCAATTACTTCAAGTCAATTAATTAAAATTTAACCAAAATTTAAGTTTTCTAAAATTCTTAATGTATATAGTGTGTTCCTATACAAGACAGTTACAGTTTTCCTTATTCAAAGAACAATACACAAAGTCTATAAAATGTAAAAAAAAAAAAAGAAATAAATTATATAAATGTGTGGAACCAAATGTTAATCAATAATCAAGAAACAACAGCACACACCAGTTCCATCCGATAAAACATGGCAGAGCTCAGCATTACAATACTAACCATTTAGCTTGCATGGAACTTAGATGGATCCGAATAAATCAATTTGTGTCTATAAAACCCATACTGAATAATAGACCCCTATAATAGTAAGTCCAATTTTGAGTCTGTCTTAGTGATCTTCGCATGATTTTGTTTATAGGATCTATATCATTATTTAAGCTTTTGACATATTATAACCCACTGGCTGGGTTCAGTTCATCTCATGACCCTTAATATATTTTTTATTTATTTTATAATAATAATGCCCACAATTTTTATTAGTTTGTTGCATTATGATACACATTAGAGTTTGCTACTCAGAGTTTGTCTCTCAGTATATACATAAGGTTCAATTGTATTAATTTATTCTCCTTCTGTTTTTGATACAATCTATCTGCTCCATAATTGTTCGGGGGTGTCTTTGAGTACCAACAACACAGTCTATTTACAAGCTTTTTCTTTCTCTCAGTGTGTGCTTTTTTTTCACATCACATGTGGACGGATATCGAGTTAGATTTTAGACGACCAGAGAGGAGGGATGTTATGGCACCAGCTTGGGAATCTCTTCTGCTGGCAACACAACCCTTTATTGGTGGCTCTGGAACTCTCCAATAACTCACACACCCGTGAATACTACCAATGCTTGTTAAGATGTTAAGCGAGTTTAATAACTTTTTGTAAAGTTTTCAGGATGACTTATATAGACTGCAGCAGCTTACATCTTGATTGATGTTATGTTATATAGGAACACTCTATACATTAAGAATGTTATCAGCACTTTATATTTTTGGTACCCTTACTAATTGATTAATTGAAGTAATTTGAAACGCGCCAAAAGTGTGTTTTATTTTAAAAAAAAAGAGTATTGGAAGTTACTGATAATCCCCTTCTTGAGTCATTCAAACCCCCCCCCCAACAATGGCAATGAATGAACAATTCCAGGATGACGGTAATCTTTTAACTGAATTAGAGACTGTTTGTGTCTTTCGGCTTTTCTCGGTTAGGGGTCGCCACAGCAGAACTCGGTCCGCTAATGATTGGCAGTTGATTTTTACGTACTGGTTTGTCAGGCCTGATGCACAACCTTCAACGAAGGTACGCCCATTCACGCATGTCTCCACGCAGAAGACGCACTAGCTGAGAATCGAACCGGACAGCGTCTTACTGTGAGGTGACAACACTACTGCAGCACCACCACCGCGGGTAACTGAATTAGAGACTAAGTTGCTTAAATTTTAAATAAAATAATACAATGGCAATGTTTAACTTTTGAAACGTAGTTGAAATTTAAGATTGTTCCAAGAGGTCTGAGTATACTTAGAATGCACACTTATCATAAACAATGTCCAGATTTTAATAAATGGCATCTAAATTTAAAATTGAGTGCTGATTATATGCTGCATATTCTAGAGATAAGGGGCGGCCTTGGTGGTGCAGCAGTTAGCATTCTTGCCTCACAGCAAGAGGTTCTCTGGTTCGATTCTCGGTTTGGATGCCTTCTGTCTGGAGTCTGCATGTCCTCCTGTGGTCATGTGGGCTTCCTCTGCATGCTTCTGTTTCCTCCCACATTCCAAAGACATGCAGTAGGTGGATTGGACACTCTAAATTGTTCGTAGGTTAGAGTGTGTGTGTGTGACTGAGTGGTACGAATGAATTACCATGGCAGGGCTAGCCATCCAGAGGTGTAAACCTTGGCTTGAGAATTTTCACTGCTGAAGTGACACCCCGACCCCATGTGCTTGTCTGCATGTCCTCCTGTGGTCATGTGGGCTTCCTCTGCATGCTTCTGTTTCCTCCCACATTCAAAAGACATGCAGTAGGTGGATTGGACACCCTAAATTGGGCATAGGTTAGAGTGTGTGTGTGACTGAGTGGTACAAATGAATTACCGTGGCAGGGCTAGCCACCTAGAGGTGTAAACCTTGGCTTGAGATGATTGTCACTGCTGAAGTGGCACCCCGACCCCATGTGCAAAATGAGAAAAGGGGTTGAGGATGGATGGATGGATTCTAGAGATAAGAATGAAATGTGGAAAATTACTAAGAAGAAATACATTATTTTAACAACAGATCCCAGTACAGGCAGCATAGCTGGCAAATATATTCAGATTTTCCTTATAGAATGATAAAAATCTGAAAAGGGAATTGTGTTATAAGAAGGGTAAGCCCAATAGTAAGTTTAATAAATTGGAAACTTTTAAATGTAGAACCTGTTCACTCGGTGAGCATGTACTCTATTTGCTAATTGCTATGTTCACAAGAAAGCATGTTTATTATTTTAGATTTTATGCTGACTGTAACACAAAATATATAGTATATTTAGCTGCATGTGAAATATGTAAAGTTTATTACTGCAAAACTAATCTGATGTTCAAAGAACATAATGAATATATAACAGATAAGATGAAAAACTAATAATGCATTAGCTAAACATATTATTGAAAAGGGTGCACAACATATTTTTAGATTTTAGGTGTTAAGGTTAATTCAATGGACTATAAGAGGTGATCATTTATTGTTAATTGATCATACTGAGGCAGCTGAATCAAAGTCGATTTTAGAACTGGAAGTGTATTGTCAACAAGGATTAAATTATTATTTGTCACTTAAACCAATTTTGATGCAGGAAGGTTTAACTCATTTGTGTATAGTTTTTCTACTGTGAATTTTATTAAAAAAATATGCATATACTTTTCATTTATAACTGGAGTAATGTAACAACATATGATTATTTGGTCTCTTATTTAAAGATGGAATGTTTTGTATTGCTATAACTGCCTGATGAAACATTAACTGAAAGCATGTTAGCAGCGTATTTGAAATAAACTTCTGTTCTTCCATGGTGTGTTGAGCTATGTTTCTACTTTTGGATTTTGATTTTACATTGTTCAGCACTTAGCCTGAATGTTCTTTTTTGTTAGGATTCACAAGCAAAATGATAGGCATAGTTTTTATTCAAACTAAAGGGGTGGCGAAAGCCACATAACTATGGGCTAGGCTTATAAATGCCCTTGGGCAGATAGCCTAGTATGAACCTATGAACCTATGAACCTATGAAATAGACCTGTTGGTCTCTCAATTCATTCTTAGGAAAACTCTACATGTGAGAAAGTATGAAAATTGCTATGAATAATGATTTTTCCTTAGTTAATCCATTAGGTTATATCTGGTGGAAATATTTTTTTCTCCACACATGTCCTTGCCACATGACTTCTCTGCTTTTGCCTAATTGGCCCATTTTTTTTTTCAGAACAATGACAGCTAGGTATTCCCATGCTAGGTAAGAGCCCTACAGCTTATTTGTTCCTGCCTAGGAACTCAATCCCAGATGGGCAGTACGGAGTGGGCCAACTTGTTGGTCCTGTGAGGGGTGACCTAATCTCTCCTACCTCAGCAACTCCTCCAAGCCCACATTTGCTACCTCCCAAGAGGAAGTGTGCCTCTGCATGTTATTTTCTTCTTGGCTACATAGTGCACTATGGTACTGCAAGCTCGGACAGCTCCTACTAAGTTTTACCCATGTGGTGATCTAGAAACCGGCTGTAAGGGTGGGCAAGCTGGCAGTGGCCACTCACTCCCATCCTCACTAGACAGCTCCTACAGGCACATGAGCTGCTAAATGAATTCAGGTCACCTTGCAGTGCAGTCAGGCTTTATCCCTATATACCATGCAGCTGGCTTGGTTTAAAGTTATTTTGTACTCAAATTATAAAGCATACGGTATTTCTTGTATGCACAGATTATTGGGAGATGTGATATATTCTTTGCCTACTCACTGGTCTAAACGTATGTTATTAATGGTAACTGAATGAACCTATGCCATCAAGAATCAGGTAATTTTAAGTCCATCTATATTTACATCTTTCAAATTTATTTATTTTTATTTATTAGATATGTGAACCCAGATAGTTCAACTAGGCATAAAGCCCCTTTTCAGTGAGAACAAAATCTTTACAATAATTACAATACAATATGATTAGAAATAAAGGAAACAGAATATAAGAACATTGTGGAAAACAAACTTACAAAGCAATTAGTTAAACGAATCATCGTACATTGTGCACTGAATAGTAAATGTACAGTGAAAGTTTATATATAGTGCAAATCATATTTATAAAAGTTTGAAGATTTAATGTAGCAGCTCTAATTGTGATATTAGCCTGGTGTAACAGAAAAGTAGAACCAAGAATGCATGAGATATTGTTTTAGTTCTAAGTTGAAAGAGTTTGTGTTTACATTTGTCTCAGTGCTACCGGTATGGAATTCCACTATCTGGAGATGCAGTTAAAGACTGTCACTTGCTGAATTTTTGGACCTGGGTATGGTAAGTAACATTTTGTATGGACATTGAAGATTTCTATTAGGGGTATATGGATGTAAGAGGCTTACGCATTGTTCTTGGACATTGTTCTGGTTTATTAAGGAGTTTGTAAATCACTGCTTGTTGAGCATAAGTAAGTGAATGAGCCAGTTCGAGCCAGTTTGGGTCTTTGAGGGCTGAGCAGTAGTGTGCTGTATGGGATAGATTTGTGGCAAATTTGGCAACATTATTATGGCATTGTTGAAGTTAATAGGTTGCTGTTGAGCTTCACCTGATGAGAACTGATTAAGCATATGTCACGTCAGTCCTCTGGGCCAATGATCAAGGAGCCTCAATCCTCACCACTGACACTCAATGGGGAAGTCCATTGAGGATAAAATAGACACACATAGTATTTTCATATGCAGCTCTCTGCACTAAGTATAATTTCTCTTAAGAGCACACAGGGAATGGGTACTCTAGTCCCGGAGCTGGGCTTTCCCTCCAGGACCAAAATAAGATGCACCACTGACATAGCTATAGAGTTGAGTCCTTAGTTGGGTGTTCCAAGCCAAGCACACACACAGTCTCTTTCAGATTTGATTTTCACACACACATACGCGCACACACACACACACACACACACACACACACACACACACACACACACACACACACACACACACACACACACACACACACGCACACACACACACACACACACACACACACACACACACACACACACACACACACACACACACACACCTGGAAAAGGCTGGCACAGCTTACCTGCTTTGCCACCTTCACCCAGACTATAAAGTAGATATACAGATATACTGCCACCAGAACACCCAAAGCCAGCTACTCTAAGGCTGTTACAAAGTTACCCAATTACTCTCAGTGAAATTAATACTTATAAAAATGGTAATGTTTGACCAAGCAGTGAGACTTTCTTGAATGTGGAGCCACAGAGCTACTAAATAAATGCAGTTACTCTCAAAGGTTAAATATTTTCTAAAAGACCAGCCACAATGAAAGGATATATATATATATATATATATATATATATATATATATATATATATATATATATATGGGTCTACTTCATAAGATCGACAGACCATTTGATTGACATTCATTTGGTCGACAGCTCATTTGGTCTGAAATACAATTTCAGTGCTGGCTACAGAATGACATCGCATCTGGTGACCTGACTCTGTGGTTCCCATACTACCCCACTCACTAGCAACTAAGCCAAGATTTGGCACTGATGTGTCACAATATACACACAGAATTTTAGCTAAGGTATATTGCAGCATTTAGAAAATGTAAAACAATTCCAATGCTTCCACCCTTCCTGCAGAGACTAAAAAGTCATTCCCTGGCACCCCAGGGTAGCAATTAGTTTACCACTATGGACAAAAGAGTAGGATCCCAACCCCAGCTTTTCACAGACATCACATCTCTGACTGCAGTTAGACCTGTTAGATAAAATCTTTATGGTCTAAACCAAGGTATTTAATTTCAGGCTATTTTTCTTAAGGTTAGCTGGGCTGAGCTTAACCCCTTCCCTTCCAGCATCATCTGTTAACATATATAGATTTAATCAGTTATAACAACACAGTCTGACATACATGTATATTTCTTTTCTTTCCAGTACGACCCACTGTTGGTACATTTTTAACACAAGCAACTTTACAAATACATTTTTAACACAAGTGTTTCTACAAATCAGTTTGATATTCAAATGACATATAATTCTTTACAAAATTCCAGCTAGCTATGCTAGCACATGTTACATATGCATTGCCCTAATCACCCTAGCACATGGTAGTTTTTAAATGTTTTTATATTTTTATATATTTATATATGTTCCAGATTTGTTTTGCATATATTGTTTTTATGTTTGTGTATTTGTTTTTAAAAGTATGGACCTATGAAATGTTTTTATTTAACTATGCAGTATTTCTAACTGTTAATTCAGCCTATACATCAATCAATTATGATGTCATCTTTTAATCGAGGTTGCATATATATAGATGGAGTGTGCTGAATTGATTTGTATTCACATGGTCTGAGGAAGCCTCTCTGGCGAAAGCGCTTACCTGTTATTTGTGTCCAAAATAAAAAACTGGATTTAATTAAGACTTTGTGGCATCTGACTACACTTTCTGAACTGGAAACATCATTTATACTTGGTCTGAATAGATGCTTTGAATGCTGACAACTGCCATCTGCACAGGGTTGTTCCTAAGCTTTATTTATTATGTGACTTAATAGATGTATGTTTTTACTTGAAACAATTTTCTCATTAGAGTATTGGTGGTGCAAGTGTTTGTCCACTCAAAATGATAAATTTGCTCTCTATTAGTCAGCAAGTGTACAAGGCAGGTGTAGAACAAATACAGGGGAACTATAAGCCTCTTAGTCTGACAGCAGTGGTAAGAAAAGCCATGGAGGGAATTCTGAGAGAAGGACTTTCTGCTTTCCTTACAGCACAACAATTTTCAGCACAGCAATCAATAGGGACAATAGTCAGAAGGAACTGTAAATTAACCTTATCTGGTTTTATGACTAGGGTACAGTAGAGCTTGATCACAGGATATAAGTACACATGCTCTTTTGGAACTTTAGTAAGGCTTTTGACTTGGCCTTGTATAGATGCCTTCCAGGTAAGCTGTAGGAGATAGCAGAACAGCTAAGACAGATGATATGTGTTACTGCATGGCTGAAGGGTAAAACACAGAGGGCTGTTGCAAAATGGAAGTCAGGAATGATAGAACTAACTGGTGGAGTATCTCAGGGTTCATTTCTGGATCTAGTACTCTTCAGTGTGTTTATTTAATAAATATCTGATGAAACAGAGAACAAGATGAGGAGGAAATATGTAGGGCTGAGGGATGGAGAAAAGAGTCTAAGGGAACATATGGGTCGTTAAGACTCCAGAAATAAATGTAATGAAATAAGGTAATGCTTCTGCTCTACTGGGCCCTAGTCAGGTCCACAACCAGAGTATGGTGCATAGTGCTGGAGATAGAAAAGGAAAAAGAACTCCTAAAAATCTCAACATTGCAGATCTAAGTGAGATTTCCAAGATGGAAGCACACTGAGTGAATTCAGCTTTCTCCCAGTGTGAAAACGGAAACCCAGAAAAGTGAGATAGTGAATTTGTCTTTTGAGATAAATTTCAGTAAATGGCTAGTAAGTGCACTGCCTGGATACCAGCAAAAAAGAAATTCAGAGAACTTGAAAGAAAATCAATCACAAAAGGTAATGAGAAAACAAAGGCTGTTAAAAATCTTACAGCTGTTCAGCAAAAAGCAGTTCAAGCTCCAGCTTTGGTGCAAGACATGGCTTGTAGTAATCTAGAGGGAAAAAATATGTCAAATGTGCTCGGACTAGATTAAAATAAATGAAATATAGAAGGAGTATATCAACTCAAACAAAAAAGGCTGGAAAAAATGGAAGAAGCTTTAAACAGATATTCAGATGAGCTAACAAAACTGCAAAAATCTGAGGTTGGAATGAAGAAAAGCCAGATGAATATGAGACTGCTCATGAAGGGAGGTTTCAAGAAATGGTAGAATTAGAGGACAGAGTATGTAGAGAAAACATGTGATCTTCTGCTGTACCAGAGAAACTGGAAGGAAATGACTATATCAATTTTATGTAAGCAAAAATAAGCAAATGGACAGGTATTCCACAATAGGAATTGTTAATTGAAAAGGCACATCATGTATATGCTCCAAACCTAAAATAGTAGAAAGAGTTGATTCTGAAAAAAAAACTGTGGCAAAAAGGCAAAGTACTAAAAGTGGGCAAAAGTAGAGTGTTTGTGGAGAATGATTACTCAACTGTACACCAGGCAGAAGAGGGGTAAATGTATTCCATCAATCAGGGAATGTCGAGAAGCAGGTGTGAGATTCAAGCTGCTGTATTCAGCCTTTTTCAAAATGTTTTTCCTGGAGGGTCAAAATCATTTTTTGATGCAGAACATGTTAAAAAGGAAATACAAAAGTTTGTCCAACAAAAAGTGAGATATTAAAGAGAAGGGAATTCTGCTTCTTATTCTTCTGATAATAAAGCCCTTAGGGAGCCTATGCCAATGAAACATTTTCAAATGTTCCAAAGGAAAATGCTCAAGAGACAGAAAAAAAGCAAATTAGCTGACTAGAAGAAACAGAAATATTTTGGAATGATCCAGAGACTGGATATGGGAGATGGAGATCAACAGGAAGAAAACCAGCAAATAAGAAATTGGTGAATAAATTGGGGATTATAAAGCATTAATTACATTTTTGAAACATGAAGGAACAAGTAACCCTGGAAATATTGGATTTTTTGACTTTGTTAAACTTGTGGGAGATTCCAAAGCATATGCCTTACTTCATGTCATTAATGCTTGGAAGAACATTTAAGAGGGAGGGCAGAGGAAGGAAAGATTTAACTGTATATAAAACAAAATTTTGTTCTTAGTATTTTTATAACATGTCATATACTGCATGCTATAAAGTAAAGCTTTTTCAGTTATTTTTATGTATAATAGGGATACTAAAGTAAACAGGTGCACCTATTTTTCTTCTTTCTTTCTTCTTGTTCAGTTTTCAGAAATGTAGGCAATGCAATATAAAAAGAGAAGAAAGCCTAAACAAAAGAGCATGATATAAGAAAAACGTATATGCTTTTTTTTACTTTTGCATACGGGAATGACTGGATTAAGGCCCTTAGCTTGATCTAATAACAAGTTTAAAGGGGAAGTAAAAATAAAAGAACACTGAATATAATAAAGAGTTTTCCTCTAGGAAATAAATGTTCACAGTTCAATACTGTAGTGGAAGGCAACTGAGTATCTGGTTCTCATGTTTCTATGGTAAAAAGCTGATAAGGGGTCAATAAAACAGAATACTTCTTTCTTTCAATGGCAAAGGGATAATGTTTTCTGAAAGCATTCAAGTTGTTATAAATACAAAAACAGACACCACTTAATGGAAGTAGAAGCACAGGCTGTGTCATGTGTTTAGCATGGATCACCTTCCTTATAGGTTAAACCAAGTCTGTAAGTGTGGCTGCCAGCCTTGGACAACTGTTCTATTAGGAGGGTTAAACTTTAATGTTTGAAGATGTACATAGTTTTTGTGTTACCATTAAGTTAATAGGTTCTGAGGGTGTTCTGGGGCTTGTTTATTTTATTGTTTGAGGGTTTTCATTGAAACAAAAAAAGTCTTGTAACGTGACATAAGTTCAAATGGATATGACAATAAATAACTGTACAAAAGTTCAACCTGCCAGACATTAGCTTAAGCATGTAACACAAAAGCTGAAACTAGACATTTTAATAACATAACAGGTGGGATAAATAACTTCTTATCATAATGACATCACTTTCCATATTATCTTTAAATGTCAATGGTCCCACAGATATATACAAAAAAAGAAAGAGTAGTGAACTATATTAAAAAAATCAGTGTACAACTAGTTATGCTACAGGAGACACATTTAGAAAGAACTGAGCATTTAAATGTGATAAAGAAAGGATTCCATGATGGTTATTTGGCAGAATACCTGGTACAAAGGAAAAGGGAAAAACTTACGTTAATTGTGAGAGGCACTCCAATAGTGACAGAAGAGGGGAAAAAGATAATAACAGTAGACTCATAGTACTAAGGGGTTACTGGGAAGAGAGGAGGTTTACACTGGTATGCATTTACATTCCATCTTAAACTGCTACAATTGAGCTTAAGAAAATCCTAGGATGCATAATCAACTTTCTTCAGAGAATATTACTTATAGGTGGGGACTGGAATTTTATTTGCAACAGTTGGGATGTATCTGGGGGGCCTAGAAGGTAAAATATAACAAAAGATGTAATACTTTTAAAGAAATTTATAAAAATATTTGGCATGGAAGATGTGAATTCCATGGCAGGAGTTAGGAGAGAATTCACATATTATTCCCCAAGGAATACAAATGGGCTAGGCTACACAGAAATTATATCTCACAGGAACATGTGAATTTAATTCAAAGTTTTGATATGCATATAATAACTATTTCAGATCATGCACCAATAATAACTAAAATAAAAATGCAGTTTAATGAAATAAAGGTGAAACACTGGCACTTCCCCACTTATCTGTTAAAAAGAGAGGAATTTAAGGAATGGGTGGTGGAAATTATTCATGAATTATTAGGGAAGACACAAATTTCTTCTGAAAGTATAGCTAACATTAAAGTGGAATTTAAAAATAGGGTGGAAATAAAAGAAAAAGATATGGTTAAGAACTGACAAGAATTATTTAGAGGGACTGTCGAAGGTTCAACTATTACTGAATTGGGGGAATCTCACAGAACAAGAAAAGGTGCAATTGCAGAGTGCTAAAAAGAAAATAAGGGAGTACCTTGATAATATGCATGAGTTTAGAAAGATTGCTGTTAAGCAACTGTTTTTGATAATTCCAGAGCACAAAAACTTTTAGCACAATAGCTCAGGCAACAGAAAGTAGAATGGGGGGTTTGACAAGCTTAGGGAACCTATAACAAGGAAAATAATTAAAGATCCTCTAGAGGTATTAGAAATATTTTGGAAATTTTATGAAAATCTGTATAAAGCAGAGAAATGAGGAAATCAAGAAAAAGTACAAATGGAAATATTTATGGAAAATTAAATATGCCAAGGTTAGAGGTAAATGAGGCTCAATTGCTACTAGTTAGGGTAGGAGGAGATGAAATAAAATGGTGAGGTATAACCAATCTACAGCATAGTCCTAGGAATAGATGGTATTCCTGTGGAAATCTGGAAGCTAGGACAGAAGAAATTAATAAAGACTTAGAAGGTTTTGTTTAGTATTTTAAAAGGAGAAGCACCAACATCCTGGAAGAAAGTGGTGGTGCCTGTAATACCTAAAGTTGGTAAAGACCCATCAAATCCAGCTTAATTTAGGCCCATTTTGATTCTGGACTATGATTATGGAGTGTTCATGTCTATAATGGTTAAACGATTGGCAAAGGGGATGCCAAAATTGATATCTCTGGATCAATGTGGTTTTGTGGAGGAGAGGCAAACATTTGACAACATTAAAAGAACAATGATGATCCAGAGGGAAGCAGAATGTAAGGAACTGCCACTTTTGTTGGTGGGTCTTGATGCAGAGAAAGCATTTTATAAAGTAAGCTGGGATTTTATGAGCAGGGCAATGGAAGCATTTGCATTCTCTGACAAAATTATAAGGTTTATAAGGAGGATATATGAGGGATCAGAGGTGAAAACTGAAGAGGGGAGATCCTCTAAGATATGTTCTTTTTGGGCAGAGGAACCAGACAGGGGTGCCCTTGTTTCTCTTTGTTATTTGTGTTTTGTTTAGAATCACTGGCAAAGAAAACAAGGGACACAGAAATTAAAGGATATAATAGGTATGGTAGTCAAGAAAAGTTGGCTTTATCTGTAGATAATATTATTTTATACCTGATAAAACTAGAAAAGGACATTTCAGTGTACTGGAACATTCTGAGACAGTTTCAAATCTTTTCGGGATACAAAATTAATAAAGATAAAACAAAGGCAATAGGTGTAAACTATGTACCTACACACAAATTGGTTCAGCAATACCCATATTTATGGGGAAATGGTAAAATGAAGTATTTAGGTATGTATTAAATATGATTCTTTTATGGCAGCTAAGGATATAGTGGGAAGAGTCCAAACAAAATTGGAAGCTCTGGTTAATGGATATGGATAGCAAGATACAAGCAGTGAAAATGTTTTTAATTCATTTAGTATTATACTCAGTTCAGGCATATTTTTATCAACCAAAGGAGAAGTTATGGACAAAAATTAATAAAGAGTTGAAAGGATTTTTTTCTGGGGGAAAGAGGGCAGGAGTTAAGTGGAATAAGTTGATCCTTCCAACAGAAAAGGGTGACTTTGGGATTATCTGATTTGAAGGGGTGTGTTAGAGCTACACTGTTTAGGCTCCTATACATAGCATAAGCAGAAAGCTGTAATTCAAAGTAGAAAGGACTGATGATGAAATGGGGAAGCTCAAGCAACAAGGAGAGACTGGTATTTTGGATACAGATCCTTAAGGTGAATGACAATAACCATCTAGAATAGTATATTCATAAAGCAGCAGAAAATATTCTAATAACTAAATCAATACAGGAATATAGAAGGAGATTCTGTCAGTAGAGATGACTTCATTTAGGGGCACAAAGAATAGACAAGAGGGGGCTGGAATTTACTGAAGAAGAGAGCAAAGAATTAGAGAAGGAAAAGTAATAGAATGGGAAAAGGCCAATAATTCATTTGGGCTGCAGGCTATAGATTGCCTTCCCTATCAAGGATTGATATCAGAATATAAGCAAAAAGAAAAAAAATAAGGGGATCCTAAGGGAAAGACCATCACTGGTAGAGGTTTTACTAGAATCTAGAACATAAGCTGCTGTTAAAAAAAGGATAACTAGTATGGCATATAAAATACAGCACAATGAGTATAGGAATCAACCAAAGGAGGTTAGAAAGGATTGAGAAGAGAAACTGGATAAGTAATTCACGAAGAAACAATGGGGGATATGTGTATGGCTGCAAAATATTCAACAATGTTTCAAACATTTAGGATCTTTGCTTGGAAATGTTTACATAGGTGTTTTTATACCCCAAGTAGACTCTAAAGAATTTTTCCTTTGGTAGATTGCAAATGTTGGAGGTGTGATGGGGAAGAAAGAGGTAAATGGGAACATATTTTTGAGAGTGCAATGAGTTGAAAGACTTTAAAAATTCCCCTGCAGACTACTCTATCAGAAATACTGTGTGAGCAAATTGGTGTAACGAAGGGAATTTGAATTGCCTAGATATAGTAAAGCCTTACTGAGATTAATTCTGGTGGCTGCCAAAAAAACAGTTACTAGAAAATGGAAATCAAAGTATAAACCAACTGTACATAAAGTAGTAAATATAGTAAGAGAGATAAAATAATTGTAAATGGGATTTTTAGAAAAGGGTATGAGTAAATTACATAGAAAAAAATTGGAATTGTGGGAAGAATACATGCAGAATAATGTCCTGGAGGAGGAATGAGTTTTAAGGTAAGGCAGGAATTGAATAAGCTATGTATGTTTGACTGACAATGACTGGATAGATTATAAGTGTTGTATAATATTTGCAACTGAAAATATGTCGATATGGTTTGTTTTCATTTATAAAAATGTATGATTGCCTACGTCATAAGTGATAATTTAATAAAGATATTTCGTGTCTAAAAATAAAAATAAAAAACATTAGAGAGCTCAATGGTTCCCCAGTAAAACAACCATATCCTTTAAATACTTAGGTATATAGCTTGACCAGTCACTTATCTTCCAAAGGAACATTGAAAACACCAAGAAAAAGATCAGTTCTCTTTCATTCTGGTCCTGGAAAATATCTCCTTTTCTCTCCAGACCAGCTAGAGCTGCAATACGAGTCCTCCTTGCTCAACTTGAATATGGGTTCCCTATAATAGCCACAACCTCTAAAAAAACACATCCACTTTACAGTCTATTGAAAAGAAAATCTGCTGATTAATTTCCAGTTCTCACCCTCAGGAACATCATTGCATCACCCTCTCCAAGGCCAAATGGCTACCAGTCTGTTACAGAGTTGAGCTACTCCTAGGGTGTCTTGTTTTCAAACTACTTCAACCAAGTCCCTGTCCACCTCTTGCAGCCATACTCCATAATAAAACCACCACTATAATCTCCTCAACCTGTCCCAATTAACTCCATCACTCCAGACAACCCAAACCAGACTGCACTGTACTGACCATTCCTTCTCCGGTCTTGCACCCAAGCTCTGTCAAGTCCCTCCTCCCTAACCTAAAAGAAATGTACTCTTTCTCCACATTCAGTGCTCAACTCAAAAGACAGCTCCATCAAAAATATGACTGCAAGTGCTTTAACCAGTGGACACATCACCTAACTCCCTCCTCACTTGCATCACTCCTGCTTTGACCATATGTTCTCATCTGCTGCTTCATCATCATCATCAGCAGCAGCAGCAGTATCCTGTTAACTGTCGCCAACTCTCTTGATTCAGTGCCACACTCATGCTTTTTTTAACACTCATGCCTGACTGTCACAGATCTTCTTTCACACAAGCCATCCACCCCTTTGCTGGACATTCTTGCTTCCTCTTACCCTCTTCCTGTCTGTCCCAAATCTTCCTCACCGGGTTGTCTTCTGATTTTCTGCACATGTCCAAACCACCATAATCTGTTCTCTTTGATATTTTCTGCAATTGGAGCTACTTTGGCTTCTGCTCTTATGTCCTCATGTCTTCGTCTGTTCCACAGTGTGCATCCTCTCACCCTTCTCAGGCACTTCATTTCTCACCTCTAGCTTCTTTATCTGCTCTACCTTTACTTCCCAGGGTTCTGTACCATACAGTAGTACTAGTTGCACCACTACACCTTACTTTTCAGCTTCTTTGGCATTCTTACGACATTGACTATACCTGACACTCTATACCACTGGCTGCAGCCCCTCTGATTCTAGCTTTGACCTCTTCAATCTGACTTCCGTTCTTCTCAACCACCCCTCCCAGATACTTGAATCTGTTTGCCTGTTCCACTATCTTCCCTTCTATCTCTATTCTCAGCTTCTTCTGATTTCCCAATTTTCTGCCATTTCCACCATCTTATCTGTACTTAGTTTCATCCCATGTACTTTCAGTTTTGCATTCCATTCTGCTATCCTTTGCTGAAGTTCTAGCTCAGAGTCAGCCTGTAATGCTACATTGTCTGCATACAGCAACTTTGTTGATCTGTCCACTCCGACCTGTTTACTAATGTAGTCTATCACCAGTATGAACAGCAGTGGGCTCAGAGCTGAAGCCTGGTGTACACCCACTCCCACTGGGAACCCCTCTGTGAGGCAAAACACTGTTTGTACTTGAGTCAATTGGTCCTTGTACATAGCCTGCACTAATTCTACCAAAGTTTCTGGGACTTCAAACCACTGCGGTACTGCCCAGATCAGCTTTATTGGGACCTTATCATATGCTTTCTCCAAGCCTAGGAATGCCCAGTTGGACTCTCTCCTCATCTCTAGCTTCTTCTCAAGTATCTGTCTCCCTGCAAACATTGGGTCAGTTGTGCTGTATCCTGATCTGAATCTGAAATGCTCATCTGCTATCTTACATTCTACTACTCTGCATATCTGTTTATCAATCACCCTTCTCCAGTACTTTCATGCAATGTGATAGGAGTTTGATGCCTCTGTACTACCCACAGTTGTGGATGCCCCCTTTGTTCTTGTACACTGGCGTGAGTATGCTTATTCTCCAGTCATCTGGGATACACCTTTCTCTCCACACGGGTCTATATTATCTCATCAAAGAGGCATTACAGCGAATGCCTCTTCATCGACTCCTAAAGAGTGAACCGCCAATTACATGAATGGCCAAATCAGCGATTTTTTTTCCCTAGGGAAAAAAATCACTGATATGTCCAGAAACAAAACATCACTAACAACACCTCAAAGTGGGGGGCTTTGCCTCCTCACCCCCTAACTAAATATACCAACTTCGAGATCACACTACAGTGGGGAAAGGGGGCAAATTCATGCTGATGGCCAAGCAATTTTTTTCCCTAGGAAAAAAAAAATTGCTGATTTGGCCATTCGCATAATTGGTGGTTCACTCTTTAAAGGTCGATGAAGAGGCATTCACTGTAATGCCTCTTCGATGAGGTAATATAGACCCCCCCTCCACAGTGATATTAGTACTCTCAGGAGCCATTTCTCCCATATCTCACCCAGCATCTTTATCATATCTGCTGTGACATCATCTGAGCCTGCTGCTTTCCCTGACTTCATTTTCCTTAGTGCTGTTCATACTTCTTCTAAGGTGGGCTCCTCTTCTTCTCTCATCATAGGCTATTTCTCGGGCAGTACAACTTCTGTGGGGTTTTCTTCATTCAGAAGCTGCTGAAAATAATCCTTCCATTTACCTTTGATGTCCTGTGGGCTGGTCAGCAGGTTGTTGCTGGCATCCCTTATGAAGGGTGTTGACTATCTTCTTTATCTTTCTGTCTCTGCCTTGCAATCTGATATAGTTTCTTTGTGACCCTTACTGAGTCACTTTCCAGAAGCTGGTAGAGTGCCTCCGATGCCCTCTTCATTGCTATTGCAACTTCTTTCTTAGCTTCTTTGTTAGCCAACCAGCATCCCTTCCTAGCCTGGTCAGTCTTTTCTATCTCCCATTTCTTCCTGCACTCCTTCTTTCTTTTGATGACTTTCTGGACTTCTGCATTTCACCTCCAGCTTTCCTTATGTACCTTATTTGCATACCTGCCTCAGCCACATATCTTTTCTGTAGTCCTAATACATGCAGTTTTTAGGCCCTGTCACTCTTCTTCAACTCCACCTATTTCCTCCTTTTCTAGGGGTGCTAAAACCCTGAGTAATTCCTTGAACTGCTGTACTTTCTCTCCAGTCAACTTCCAGGTCTTCAAACTGGTCTCTGTTGACCTTAGAGCCTTCTCTGACCACTGCTTGCAGCTGATTGTGGCAACTAATGGTTTATGCTGTGGGCCGACTGTTTCACTGGGATGACTTTGCAATCCTGTATTCTACCCCAATGCATTTCCCTTTCTAACTTATGTCTTTTCAAGCTAAGGCTATAAACAAGTGCAGCTGCAGCTGTCAAGTTACTTCTAAGAACCCCTACTTACACATGCAGATATGGCATACATTTCTGTGGCAACTAACTGAGAAATGTGTTTTCACTTTGTTGAGTAATACCTTGTCATTTATGATGAATCCTAGTGTTTTTACTTTTGTTGTTGTGGCAGTGTCAAGGATTAAATGGTGGAAGTTAAAAAAGGGTGATTGTGAGGTGGAGTTCAGGGAAGAGTTAAGACAGGCACTGGGAGGCAATGAAGAGTTACCGAAAAGCTGGGTAACTACAGCAGAGCTAGTAAGGGAGACTGCTAGGAAGGTGCTTGGTGTGACATCTGGACAGAGGAAGGAGGACAAGGAGGCATGGTGGTGGAATAAGGAAGTACAGGAGAGTATACAGAGAAAGAGGCTGGTGAAGAAGAAGTGGGATTGTCAAAGAGATGAAGAAAGTAGACATGAGTATAAGGAGATGAGGCGCATGGCAAAGAGAGAGGTGGCGAAGGCTAAGGATAAGGCATATAGAGAGTTGTATGAGAGACTGGACACTAAAGGGGGAGAAAAGGACCTGTACCGATTGGCTAGACAGAGGGACAGAGCTGGGAAAGATGTGCAGCAGGTAAGGGTGATAAAGGACAGTGAGGGAAACGTACTCACAAGTGAGGAGAGTGTGTTGAGTAGATGGAAAGAGTACTTTGAAGGGCTAATGAATGAAGAGAATGAGAGAGAGAGAAGGTTGGATGATGTGGGGATAGTGAATCAGGAAGTGAAGCAGATTAGTAAGGAGGAAGTAAGGACAGCTATGAAGAGGATGAAGAATGGAAAGGCTGTTGGCCCAGATGACATACCAGTGGAAGCATGGAAGTGCTTAGGAGAAATGGCAGTTGAATTTTTAACCAGATTGTTTAATGAAATTTTGGAAAGTTGGAGGATGCCTGAGGAGTGGAGAAAAAGTGTTTTGGTACCTATCTTTAAGAATAAGGGTGATGTGCAGAGCTGCAGTAACTACAGAGGGATAAAACTGATCAGTCACAGCTTGAAGTTATGGGAAAGAGTAGTGGAAGCTAGGTTAAGAAGGGAGGTGATGATTAGTGATCAGCAGTATGGTTTCATGCCAGGAGAGAGCACTACAGATGCAATATTTGCTCTGAGAATGTTGTTGGAGAAATACAGAGAAGGTTAGAAGGACTTGCATTGTGTCTTTGTGACTTAGAGAAAGAATATGACGGGGTGCCTAGAGAGGAGTTGTGGTATTGTATGAGGACGTCGGGAGTGGCAGAGAAGTATGTAAGAGTGGTACAGGATATGTACAAGGTTAGTGTGACATTGGTGAGGACTGCGGTGGGAGTGACAGATACGTTTAAGGTGGAGGTGGGATTACATCAAGGATCAGCTCTGAGCCCTTTCTTATTTGCAGTAGTGATGGACAGGTTGACAGATGAGATTAGACAGAAGGCCCCGTGGACTATGATGTTTGCAGATGACATTGTGATGTGTAGTGAGAGTAGGGACCAGGTTGAGGAGACCCTGGAGAGGTGGAGATATGCTTTAGAAAGGAGAGGAATGAAGGTCATCAGGGCTAAGACAGAATATATGTGTGTAAATGAGAGGGAGGGTAGAGGAATGGTGAGGATGCAGGGAGTAGAGCTGGTAAAGGTGGATGAGATTAAGTACTTGGGATCAACAGTTCAGAGTAATGGTGAGTGTGGAAGAGAGGTGAAGAAGAGAGTACAGGCAGGGTGGAATGGGTGGAGAAGAGTGTCAGGAGTGATTTGTGACAGACGGGTACCAGTAAGAGTGAAAGGGAAGGTCTACAAGAGGGTATTGAGACCAGCTATGTTATATGGGTTGGAGACGGTAGCATTGACAAAAAGGCAGGAGTCAGAGCTGGATGTGGCAGAGTTAAAGATGTTAAGATTTGCACTGGGTGTGACTAGGATGGACAGGATTAGGAATCAGTATATTAGAGTGTCAGCTCAGGTTGGACAGTTTGGAGACAAAGCAAGAGAGACAAGATTGCGTTGGTTTGGACATGTGCTGAGAAGGGATGCTGGGTATATTGGGAAAAGGATGATAAGGATGGAGCTGCCAGGTAAGAGGAAAAGAGGAAGGCCTAAGATAAGGTTTATGGATGTGGTGAGAGAGGACATGCAGGCAGTTGGTGTGAAAGAGCATGATGCAGAGGACAGGAAGAAATGGAAACAGATGATCCACTGTGGCGACCCCTAACGGGAACAGCTGAAAGAAGATGATGATGTTGTGGCACATTACAGATTTAATAGTTTGTTAACATAACTGTTTATTATTTATTTGTCACATGTGTATGCATGCATGTATGTATGCATATGCATGTGCATATATATATGTGTGTATCTATATATATATATATATATATATATGTGTGTGTGTGTGTGTGTGTGTGTGTGTGTGTGTGTGTGTGTGTGTGTGTGTGTGCGTGTGCATATAATATGTAAAAAAAAAAAATATATATATATATATATATAAACATATATATATATATATATATATATATAAAAATATATATATATATATATATATATATATATATATATATATATATATATATATACTGTTACATATATATAAATATATATATATATTTATATATATATATATATATATATATATATATATATATATATATATATATATACACACACATATATATATGTTGTTGTTGTGTCTTTCGGCTTTTCCCGGCTATGGGTCGCCACAGTGGAACTTTGGTCCACTAATGATTGGCAGTAGATTTTTACGTGCCAAGTTGCCAGCCCTGATGCACAACCTTCAACGAAGGTACGCCCATTCATGCATGTTTCCACACAGAAGACACTCTAGCTGAGAATCGAACAGGACAACGTCTTACTGTGAGGCGACAATGCTATTGCAGCACCACCACCGCAGTATATACATATACATATAAATATATATATATATATATATATATATATATATATATATATATATATATATATATATATATATATATATATATATAGATATATATATATTTATATATGTATATGTATATATATATATATATATATATATATATATATATATATATATATATATATGTTAGCTTCTCTAAAAACACACTGATTGCATATAAAACAACCAAAACACACATGCTGACTATTCACGCATTCGAACCTCACCACACATGCCCAAAAAAAGAGCACACACCATCATCTAAACACATATATCAAAACCATACATACGCAAAACATTGGCAAACACTACACAAAGTGTTTTTTGCAGTGGGGGTGGGGGTGCAAGCCCCCCAGAACCTCCTATGTGGTAGGCTGTGCCCCCCACATTCTGCTAATTATATATACCAACTCCAACACCAAACAACACCGGGAGAAGAGCATGCTGCTTATTTGCTATCCCTGCTGTATAATGATGTTGCGTTTTCCATTTAATGACTGCCTTGATCTCCTCATGATCTGCAGCTTCCACCTGCACTGCCCACTTTTGCTAGTATTTTAAGATCGCTGATTTCCAAGTATGGAAACTACAAATCCTCAAGAGTAATTCTCTGCATATTTTGATATAACAAGACAAGTGTAACAGATGACAGACTGGACCACAGTTGAAAACATTTGGTCAGCTATGTCCTTGATTTGCTAAATGCACCCAGTATGTACGTGCCTGAAGAAATCGTTTAAAGTCTCAGAGGGTCTATGTCTTACTATTCAGGGCATACTTCTCAACTGTCCAGATTTTTGCAGAATGTCCAGATTTTTGCCACATATTTTTGGTCTGTCCTCATAAAATATGTGGTTTTCTGGCAAATCACTATGGATTGAAGTCACAAAATAGTGACACTCATTTCATTTTCAGACTTCATATCCTTCAGAAAAATGCATGCTCACACAAAACCTGTTACTCTTTCATCTTTCTAAATTTATAAGAGCAGTATTTAAATCTATCCCTATTTTTGGTCTTTGTCCCCCTTTATCATAGGCTTTGACCGGATTTCTTGCACTAAGAGGTAGAGTTATGGCGTAGGCATTTTTGTGCTTCCTTGTCTTTATAGCAGGTATCGTGATTTTTTTTTTTCAAAACTTGATGAACCATGCCATCTTGTGGCTGAGTGCGTTCTGCAGCAACTGAGTTTTATATTCTGTTGACTTAGTGATCCATTCTGGCCTTCTTCCATTCTGTGTCTCTTTTGCTACACTTTTTTCAACACTGAGTACCACAGAGTTCATTACTGGGTCGTCTGACAAGGGTTAGTAGCAAACTATGTTTGTGAGTACCTGTGTCACAACTATTGTCTCTCTGGTTTGACTTTAAAAAAGCAACCTGGCTGGCTAATATTATTAGCATCTCATAGGACCCTGTATAGGTTCATAGGCTCATAGGTAAGTAATAGGCTATCTGCCCAATGGCATTTATAAGCCTAGCCAGAATGTGTTGGCTTTCGCCACCCCCTTAGATTAGTTCCCTGTGCCTCAGTCCAGCAGAGCCATTAGTTCCCTGCGCCACTGTCCAGCAGAGCCACTGCAGTGATCCCCAGGGTAAATTTTCTGTTTCCCATCCACCCATCAAGGTTTCTCTTGAAGAGTATTAGTGAGGGGCTTTGCCTGATGTATATTGGAATCCTGCTCCAAAGCATGGGGAGTCTCTGGGATAGGAATCTATCCCTCCAGCATGTCCTATTTATCGTTGTGGTGAGGTTTATATATCTAGAGTGTGTGGTTCTCCGGGATTTGTTTTTTTTTTTAGGTGGAGCATGTCCATCAATTCTGGGTTGGACATGGCCTTCTATGTCAGGCAGAGATCACCTCTGAGTAAGCGGTATGCAACTGAGTACAGCTGGAGTTTCTTGGCTCGGGCTGCATAGGTCATCTGTTTGAGGCCAGTAATCCTCTTCGTGAGGTACTTTTGTGGTCTTTCCAGCTGTTGCAGGTGTCTTGTAAGGTACATCCCAAATGGGGCGTTGTATTCTATGATGGATCTAATGAGTGATGAGTAGAGAGGCACAATAACCTCTTTTGTTCCAGATGCGAACCCTTTTGTGATTAGGTTGGCCACATTGAAGGATTTTCTAACCACCTTGGCAATATGATTATCAAAGGAGAGATTACTATCTACTTGGGTCCCCCAGATCCCTTATTACATTTTCTGTACTTAGGGGACTACCACCTATGTGGTAGTTTGTGGGTACTTTGTTTTTTCCAAAGGGGATGGCTATGCACTTTTTGGCATTTAGCTTGAGGCCATGATTTTTGACACCAGGTATCTGTCTCAGTGAGACCCATCTGGAGGGTGCCTGTATAAGCCAGAGAATAAATTATGGCCCCTAGTTTGCAGTCGTCTGCAAACTTGGTCAGCCATAGTCCTCCTATGCTTGCCTGTACCTCTGAGAAGTATATACCGAACAGGAGGGGTCCTAGGACTGAGCCCTGGGGGACGCCACTTGTAACCCGTTTAGAGTCGGACATAGAGCCTGCAACTCTCACCATGTGGGTTCTATCCATGAGCCAGTTGGCAACCCATCTCGTGATGTAGGGGTTTATGTTCAAGCTGGTGAGCTTGTCTATAATACTAGAATGGGGAATGGTGTTGAAAGCCTTTGCGAGGTCTAGGTAGGCTGTGTGGACCTCCTTTCCCTCATCTAATGCCTTGGTAACTATCTCAAAAAAGTCCAGCAGGTTTAGGAGGCATGATCTGCCCTTAACAAAGCCAAACTGGGTAGGGTCCAAGGTTTGGAGGTTCCCAATGTCTCTGTTAATGAGTTACATGATGATGCGTTCCATAGCCTTGCAGACCAGGCTAGTCAGGCTTATAGGGTGATAGTTCCTGGGGTCTATTGTGGCTCCACCTTTGTGGAGTGGGATAACTGTTGCTGTGCACCACTCTGTGGGTACATAGCCTATAGAGATGCTGAGTTTGAACAGTGTGTTTAGGTGAGGGGCTAGTTCATTTTGTAGCTCTTGTAAGACACAGCCTGGGACACCGTCCGGTCCCACTGAAGCTATGTTTTTGGATTTGGATAGGGCTGTTTTAACCTGTGTGTCAGTGATTGACGGGTCCTTACATTCTTCTGGTATAGTTATGGGCCCTTTAGGGGGTGAGAGGGGGGTGAAGTTTGCACTAAACCTGTCTGCCAGAATGTTGGCAATATCAGTCATTTCAGTGTATTTTGTGCCATTCTGCACTAACTCAGAGCAGATCTGAAAGTTTCCACTTAGGTTCTTGACATAGCTAAATAATGTTTTGTGGTTATCTTTGGAGTCATTGGCAATTTTTCTTTCGAAACTAGCCTTGGATGATTTAATGAGGGATCATAGTTTCTTGCTGATACTGATCCGGGATGTCTTTCCTTCTTGGGATTTTACTCTTTTCTGTACTAGTTTCCTCCTTCTGTTGTATAGCTTGTTTATGGCAGGGGTCCACCAGATTGGTTTCCTTTTCTTGGAGGAGTCAGTCTTGGTTTTACTTGGGATATCACAATCCATGCATTCCTGCAGATGCTCAGAGAGTACCTTTGTAAAGGTTTCAGCAGCTTGAACAGCATTGTCCTTTAGCATGGGGTCTGAGAACCTTTCCACCTTGGTCTTAAGTAATGTGAAGTTTGCTTTTGAAAAGTGTTTCATGGTGGTTTCCTTGATTGGGGGTGGGGGCGGAATTTGGATATCCAGAGTGATTAGTCTATGGTCTGATCTAACCAGCGAGGGATTGACCTCCGGTGTGGAACACCGCTTGCCCATGTTGGTGATGACCAGGTCCAATATGTTGCTCCCTCTGGTGGGGGTGTTGACCAGTTGATCCAGGGCATTCGAGTTTATAAATTCTAGGAAGCATTGGGCAAGGGAGTTAGTACTTGAGTAGTTCTCCCAGTTTATGTTTGGGATAGGACCTTCATATTTCCCAGTGTCTCCAGAAATGCGGAATGGGGATCCTGGGCCATGGTGAGTGATCTGTAGCAAGTTACAATTTGGATTGCAGTTTTGCCCATTGTTAGTTGCACATGGATGATCTCTGATGCATTGTGCTGCGCCATTAACCTGGAGGTGTGGGTATCCTTGATGAATATGGATACATCCCTGCCTTTTGTGTTTTAGTCCTGGTTCTGTGGCCGAAAGGTATGGTATGAGTTATAGCCTAGTAGTGCTGGGGTGCTCTCAGGAGCCTTAAACCAGGCTTCTGTTACTGCACAGATGTCGATGTTCTCCATACTGAGGAGTGCCTCGAGTGTGTGCATTTTGAGGTTTAGACTTCTGGCGTTGAGTAGCATTACCCTCAGTTTTTGTTTACTTGTGCTATTTATGGTGGTGGGTTTGTCTTTTGAGCTTTGCCTAAAAAAGGCACTATAGGGGCAGCAAGAGCCTTGGACAGTATTCGAAAGCCTAAGGGTAACAGGTGCAAGACATCTCTTGCGAAGCAACATGGCTTGTCGAGCATGTCATCCCAGGTGGACAGATACTGGATCCCCTTTGTATGACACCAGAAACTTAGCCAATGGTTGAAATTGATCATTTTTTTCTTTATACTGTGGCATCATTCTTGGTGAGGGCAGGATGCTACTCAGGGTCAGGGTCATACCGGCCTGGGCTACATGATCAGAGAGCTCTTCCATGTCTCTTTTCCTGTAGTCCAGGGAGGTACGTCTCAGGTCATTCACACCAACATGGACAATGACAGAGTTGTATTTGTACTTGTTCTGGAGTGACCTGAGTGCTTGTGTTATGTGGTGGATCCTGGCACCTTACAGGCAGCTAACTGTAACCTTCTCCTTGTCCAGCCTAGTTAGTGGGATATCAGTGTGCCTGACTATAGAGTCGCCTATTACTAGTGTGTTAGGGATGTTATTTTGCGTTAAGGGCTGTGATTGTGTGGCACACTAATTATATGAAGTATGTGTTTCATGGTTGGTGATGGGGTGTGGAGGTTGTTTGGATGTCTGCTTTGGAGGTCTCTGTTGCTTTTGCAGATTTTTATTTAGTGCCTCCGAGTATGTTTTCATGTATTTATGTGTGTTATTTTCCAGTGTTGGTTTATTAGATTTATGTGAGACTGCTGGTGTGTTGCAAGTATTACCCTTCTCCTCTTGACTATCAGTTCCAGTCTTGGGTTGAGAGAGCTTTGCCTCTAATTTGGCTGTATAATTGCATCTCTCGCATATATTAGTGTTTGGTGGTAGGAGGAGAGGGTTGTCTGTGTACATGAGGCAGTTGTAACATTGCCTCAAAATGCCCAGATTCACCAGTTGGTCTGGAGAGTACACCGGAAACTGCCCTTTGGACATGCCTGAATAGGTAGAGTAAGCTGTTTTTCTGATTGACTGGTGGGGACGAATAGAGAGCCTTGCCCTTCTGGACAGTATAGGGGGGTCAAGTGCTAGGGTTAATTAGTGCTTGCTATGAGTTTTAAGCAAGTGCTTGACTGTGAAATTAATGGTTTGAGTGCTAAAGTTGAAGGTTTGTCTAGTTCTAAGGGAAAAACTGAAGAGTAGACTTTGTGGAGCCAAGAATAGTTTAACTCTAGCTAAATGGCGCTGCCACAAATGCGGTTTTTATAGCAGGGAAGTGAAAGAGATAGAAATTAGCCCAAAATGGCTGATAAACTACTACCTTCTGGGCTGAAACCACTCCTCCAGGAATAGATAGGCTGCTCAAAGCTCCCCTCTCTCACAGGTGAACATTGAAACTTCCTTCTATCCAAGTAACATATGGGCAACACAGAAACTTGTAACTCAGCCCTGGATTCAGCAATAATCTGAAAACTGGACAATACTAGTTCAGAAAAGCGTGAAAAAGTGTATTTTTTTGTTTTTTTTTCCCAGAAAATAGAGCAGATACAATCAAAATTAGCCCAAAATGGCCAATAAACTACTAACTTCTCGGCTGAAACCACTCCTCCAGGGACAGATAGGCTGCTCAAAGCTCCCCACTCTCACAGGTGAACAGAGGAACTTCCTTCTATCCAAGTAACGTATGGGCAACACAGAAACTTGTAACTCAGCCCTGGATTCAGCAATAACCTGAAAACTGGACTATACTAGTTCAGAAAGGAGGGTAACAAGTATATATTTTTTTCAGAAAATAGAGTAGATACAATCAAAACAACACTTTAAATGCACAGAAAAGGCTATCACACTTTAGTGTGTAGCCTACAACAGTTAAACAGATTATTTAAACACAAAAATGGCTTAATTCAAATGCAGACAGCAAATAAGTACAATATGTAGCAATAACAAACTTTTTAAATCACAGATTCACTAAAAAAAATGGCGTTTTAAGCAGAATTAGTTACGACAGCAAGAAAAGCAGAAAATGATACTTAATCACTCCAAAGTCACTCTTTTGTCTCTCTGCTGCTGTAGACTCTGCAGAACACCTGGAAGGCACTTGCTGAGTGGAATACAAGCGCAAAAACTGCGCAAATGCAGTTTTTATAGCAGGAAAGTGAAAGAGATAGAAATTAGCTCAAAATGGCCAATAAGCTACTAACTTCTGGGCTGAAACCACTCCTCCAAGGACAGATAGGCTGCTCAAAGCTCCCCTCTCTCACAGGTGAACAGAGAAACTTCCTTCTATCCAAGTAAGGTATGGGCAACACAGAAACTTGTAACACAGCCCTGGATTCAGCAATAACCTGAAAACTGGACTAAACTAGTTCAGAAAGGCGGGAAACAAATATTTTTTTTTTTTTTTTTTTTTCAGAAAATAGAGCAGATACAATCAAAACAACACTTTACCCAATTAACTAGTTAAAAAGCTCAAAACTGAGCCCTGTTCCAGCAGTCTTCAATCAGACAGGTTCTAACTGCACAGTCCTGCCACTAGGGTACAGAGAAACCTTCTCCAAAAAAGACGGCCTGGATCAGTGCACAAGTTATACAAACAAAGCTAGATCCAGCCGACCTGAATCTAGTCTATGCTACAGCAAACAAGGCGTACCGATTTCAGAAAGAAACAGTTCAAGTAAGCATGTGCAATAAGCCTTTAACCAGAAATTCCCAGCTCAGAAGGGCAGAATCTAGCCTCTCCTCCCGCAAGAGTGTAGACCACAAACCTTCTTAATGTAAAATAACTGGCCTGAAGCCCAAGTGCTTAACCCAGAACTTATACACTTTTAGAATAACAGACATTGAGCCTTCAGTCAGCAGTTCCCAACTTAGAAGGATGTACGCTACCTGTCCTGCCACAACAGTGCAGACCACAAACCTTCTTAATGTAAAACAACTGGTCTGAAGCCCAAGTGCTTAAACCAAGGGCCTTAGAATAACAGTTACAATTTTATCAGGCTACTAACAAGCAGTAATAAAGGCAGCAGAATAAATTCAATTGAGTACTTTTAAGAAGAGGCAAAAGCAAAATAAGGTAATAAAGTAGGAAGAAACACAAATACAGTAAAGAAGATGAAGTGCAAACTTTTTTTTTTGGAGAGGAAGGAAACAGAGCAGATTAAGATACTATAGGGGAATGTCCTTCCCAAGTGCTCCCTCTGTACACCACAGAGGAGATGGGACTGGTAGGAGTATCTGAAATCAAAATATGATCTCACCGTACTCAGTTGAGTGAGCAAATGAGATGGATCCAGGAAGAGTGTGCAAAAACAGATTTACTGCAGGGGCGGGCAATTCCAAAGCCACCAAGATTAACACCACAACAGGAAACACGGACGGGGGGATGGGGAACTAACTGCAGAGAGACAGAGACACAATATTTACTGAATCAAAGACACACAATATTTAGTGAGTCAAATCTTATATAAGTGCAGAGAAAAGTATAATTAAATCAGCTTGTGTCCAGTTGATATATGCAGACAAGTCTCTAGCCAGCAACTTCGATTAAAATGATTACTAGAAATGTAACCAACCCAGATTTTAATGCTAGCAGAAACCCCCAGGCTAACTAACACTAACACGGGAATTTCAAAGCAGTCTAACAACTTTCAATAAGCCCAGGTGGCTACACTTTTTTACACTTCAGGCAACTTAACTGCAGAGAGACAGAGACACAATATTTACTGAATCAAAGGCACACAATATGTTTGACTTTTCTCATCAGTCTTGCTCATATGCAAATCATCACTTAGTAAGACTTGGCTGGTGACTCCCAAGTAATCAAAAGTCAGTTTTCATAAAGTCACAGGCTCTAGCAATGTAGGCATTTACCAATTCATTTTTCTTATTTAGGTATTGATTGTTACTTGACCTTGGCACAGTGCTTGAAAAAAATATCCATTTCCACTGCTCTTCAATGATCAAAAAACTACCACTATATCTCAAGCTACTTTAAGGTAGTTTACTGATATTATGTTGCTTATACCTACATATGACAGCTGCAGCATTTTTCTGCATTTTATTATTAACTTGATGGCTCCTATATATTTTGTTTTCCCTTTAAAAGACAGATGACTGATATATACATGTTGTATTTCAAAATGAAATAACGTCAGTACCTTTTACAATGAAATCATCTATAACCAGTATTCATCAAGCTGTGCTTTTACTGTGAACCATGTTAATCACATCTGCAAAAAGCAAGCTAACCAGCATAGCTTGAGCCCAGGACAAAATTCCTAGTTATTGTACCTATCTCTCCAATGATAACCTGCTACCCTTTTTGCTTGGGAAGACAACACTATATATAGTATTGCTACACATGTGAACACAAGCCACATGCAGAAGGCAAAGTGATATGCTTAATGTCTACACCAACCCTATGAATTTGTCAGCTATGAAAGGTTCCCAAAAGAAGGCTGGGTCAAACTTGCACTATCACTGGGAGCTGATTAGATGAGCATGAGAGTTGCACCTCCACAATCATGTTGCAGGTTGCATCCCAAGGTGTTTGAGGGAGGTCAACTCACTCATGCTTGAACATTTGGAGCATGACTGTTCCTAGCCAGCTAAAATGTCCGAAGGATCCAAACGTAACGCTTCAATTTGTTTATGTACTGCTTCCCATGCCAAGGGTGTAGGGTTTGAATCTTTTCACCTTCATTTATCTACTGTGTGGCCATGAGCAAGTCATTTAACCACACAGTGCTTTGGGACAATTGAATGTTTGGGCTAGACTCCTTAATGGTCTCCTGGACTGCATGCCTTGTAGCTATCTATGAACCTGTTAAGTGATCCTTCAAACCCCCTAGCAAAAGCTTACACTTAAAATTAAGGGGTCATTTCCCCAGGCCTCATCTTGGGGCATGTATGATTCACACTGATTAAGATGCAGGAAACTTCCCACAGGTCCTCCATCAACAGCTGAGCTCATAGGGATTAACCAGATATTAGCTGCATATGTATTATATGATGTCTGTTGTAACTTTTCCTCACAGACATGGGATTGTACTCTTAGGAAACAGGAGGTGATACCAGTTAGAGACCATATACATGCTATTCACACCAAACATGTCTCAGCATGCAATTCCCCTAATTCCAGGATTCTGCTGCGTATCTGTCACAAGCTCCTCATCCTGCACTTCAGAAAAACACAGACTTCCCATTTTATTTGTTAGAAGCAGGGGATGGTACCTGTCTTATCCTCTTGGGAAGGAACTCAGACAATCCAGAAGTCATTTTCTGTGAAACAAATGAAGATACTGAAATATGCTTTCTATTCAATTCCCCTCCAGGTTACCCTTTCATTTTGGGAGATTCTCAGGCTGATGAAATCTGCTGTTAAGTGGCTTATTGTTCTTCTGCATTCTCCCTAGAAACGCCTTCATCTGGACAGGAGGGATGAAAGACTTTGAAACATCCCACAACGTCTGCCCTGACAGGATGTCATATATATATCCTGGAAGCATATGAATTCAGCACTGCCTGTTCCCAAAGAGGCAGGTGCCCTCTGTAAGTTCTGGGGTGGGGAGGGGGAGTAGAATGGCATCTATACTTAGAATTTATTCTAAAGGAGACTCCTGTGTGGTCTCTTTCATCAAGAATAAATCCTAGATACCACAAAATCTTCTTTACTTTACTACCCAATGAGGAGTCCAAGTCTTTGGGCAAAGGTGTTTTCTCCACTGCTACCATGACATTTCAGAGATCCCTTAATTGCTTGTTGCACCTGTTCATGTTTCTGTCTTTCTCTAGAAGAACAGGCTCAGGAGAAGCTGGTAAGCCTACCTGAATTTGGAATCAAGGAGGTTCTGGAAGAGACACTCATTAGTGTTTCTACAGAGGGTTTCCATGTGCCCCCTTATAATACTTATTATGCTAATAATATGACTAAGGCAGTTGGCCCATATATATGACTGCACTATATGGCATGACGTAGCTTTTCTTCTTTTAAGGATGGGCTCAGACAGGCAATCCTGAATGCCATCTCTGAAGTGAAGTCCTCTTTGGTTAGACTCCCAATATGTGGTTTATTGTGATTTTCCAAGAAGAAGTTTAATCCTTTGAATAAAGAGTCCATAGGCCCCAACCAATCTGGTCTCCCTCATTTTCCTGCTAAGTGTGTAAAATGTATGACTGTTCCAGCTCAGCAATTGTAGTTCTAGTCATGATGTCATACAAAATCAATGAGGCATCAGTGCTCTGAGCATTGCCCAGCTTGGAAAGCCATCACAATGCACTGATGGATTTTAAACATGGTCATGAATGGACAGTCTTAGGGCTATGAAGTCTTCATCCAAAAACATATCTGCTGTAGGACCAACAGTCGCCTCAGAGTTCTTAGAATAGACCAAACCTGTACTCCACAAGGGGTCAGTAGAGGCTATTCATCCTTTGCATAAAGGGAAATGGTTTTATATCTACCTTTTCTTTGTTATGAATGATATGTGAAATGTACAACCCAGCAAGCAATCTTGTGCATAGAGGTGTCTCTTAAGGGGTCCTGGCCCTCCAGCCATTGTACGATGTAAGTAGGCATGATGTATACCTTCTGCCACATCAGTGTCTATGGTCCACACAGGAGGTTCATTCACTTTCCTCTGGGCGGGCAATATTTCAACATAAGGTGGTGTATTTGGTATCTCTCTTCAGAGTCTTTACCAAGGTGTTACCCATAGTGCCAGAGGCCTTGAAAGAGAAAGAAGGAACTTAATAAATGTTAGTGATCCCTATATGGATGTCTGGCTTGTAGTGGAACCACCAAGTTGGTCCATGGTAGCATGTCTAGCATGTACCGTCATGTGGGTGTAAGCCCTGGGGGTCACCATAAAATGGAAGAGTTACTTTCTGGTCCCATCAGAGAGGATTATTGTCTTCATCAGACAAGAAATAAGGACCCCTTCAGTGTTAAGCCATTTCTGCCTGTAGAGACGGCCAAGGAAGTCATGGCCTTGGTATTTCAGGTGAAGATGCAGAAGGTCCCAGCTCAGATCTTCCTTCTCCTCTTGTGCTTTTGGTAGCCATAATTCTCCTGCTTTCCTCATCTGTAAGCCTGAGATGCAGGTTTTGCAAAGGACAATGAGGTAAAAGTAATTAGAAAGCCATCTCACCTTTACAGAATTTTTTTTCAGTTCAAGCAGTTGTATAAGAGGTAATTTTAACCAATTTCAGTGTAGGCCTTCTCTTTCTGCAGCAGATCCTATCACAGACTCTGATGAGGAATGCTTCAGTAATAGGCTTGGAGTTCATCTGGGCTCATCCCTTGTTTAGTGAAAGTCATCCTTCAAGTTCAATGGCTTCATGATACATCATCTGGACCATTGGGCATTGCCTCCTCTCTAAATGTTGTAGAACATAAAATGAGACCAGAGCCCCTCCTGGTGTCATCAGACAGCCAAGCCTTTGTATGTTACATGAACAAACAAGGAGTCACATATTCATATCCAACCCCCCCCTCCCCCTTGCAGACAACTGATGTGGATCTGGCTGCAAGCCACAAAGCAGGGCATTACCCCTGATATCTATTGACATCCTGATAAAAGTGAATGTAGTGACATCTATTTTGAGTCCTGTTTCATCAGGGTGTACAAGGAACAGTGCAACCTAGAGATTACCTGTTCATGAGAGGGGAAAACAGTCCCCTGGTGGCAAGGGATAGGTTCATGTTAGCTCATCATAACCTATAATCATAATGTGGCGCTTGTTGGCATTGGTTAGACAGAAAAATAGCTGAAAATTAAGTATATTTTGAGGAACGATGAGTCCTCCTAAACTGTTTATTATATAAGCTATGGATGAGATTGCATATCCTTTGGGAAAGTACCTTAATTCTGACAAGTACCATTCTGAGTTGTGCAGTGTATGACAAAGTAAATTGTTCCCACAGTGAAGCTTCAAATATGTCTTTCCTTTTTATTTTCATTCTGCACCTCATTTCTGTATTCAGAAAAGAAGGACCAAAACTCATCCTTATTTCTCCATGACCACTGAAAAGAGTGTGATTCACAATTTTTATGTCCACAGTACTTCAAGAACTAGTCTAGTATAAGCCAAAGATGCTGGGCTTAGCTGGGGTGACATCTGGCTCTACCTCAGACCATAACTCCTCATTTGGATTCCTTGCCCCTGTTGAACTTTCCAGTCGGAGTTTCAGATATATTTGAGGTTGCCAGGTAGTCACCTCCTTGCCAGATGCATTTTCTTACCTGTAAGAGGTTCATCTTCTGGGAAGAGAGGTATCTTATGACACCTCAGTTACTCTGCAGCTGGTCTTGACATATCTCAGGCATCTGCATGATTTGGGTCTCAGTTATTCTACAGTCAAGGCATATTCTTAAAGCACTGCTACACAGAATAGCCTTATTTAGGGCAGAACAGCTGTCCAACACTGGCTGGTTAAGCAGTACCTTAAAGAAGGTCCTACACTGCATCATCATCATTTGAAGAACAAGTTAGCCCTTTCATTCTGTAGTGGGACAGATACTTGGTTACTGGAGAAGTATCATTCTGCAGGGATGGATATTTGATGCCCTTCTCAACTCCCTATCACAGCAAAAGGCACCTTCCTGTAACTGGTTCTTCAATACTAGGCCCACTGATATATATATATTTATATATATATATATATATATATATATATATATATATATATATATATATATATATGTGTATATATATATATATATATATATATATATAGGATCCGGACACATGCTCGACTAGCATATGTCCGAATCACAAAACATCGAACACATATACATAAAAGCGCTTAACATCGACAAATGTTTCTGTGTATGTGTGCCTGTTTCATAGATCGGACTACAGTGCGGGTAAGGGAAAATTCCCTTTTCCCCACTGTAGTGTGATCTCGGAGTGAGAATAATAAAGTAGGGGAGTGTGGGGGTGCAGGGGGGCTAAGCACCCCTGCAGAAACGTAGATTTTTTTTTCTTTTGAACTACACATACACGGAAGCGCTTTTCAATGTTAAGCCCTTTCATGTACATGTGTTCGATGATGTTTTGTGATTCGGACATATGCTAGTTGAGCACGTGTCCTAGACCCATATATATATATATATATATATATATATATATATATATATATATGTGTGTGTGTGTGTGTGTGTGCGCCTCTGGTTTCCACCAGTTGCAGTCTCATAATGGGTCAAACCCCATCCCTTCATCCAAGTTGACTGAGCTGACCTTATCCTCTTCCATCCATCATTCTACACTATGGAGATGGCCTTTGGAACTTGATCTTCATAAGAGACTAGGTTACTCATCCTCCATCTGAACTGTCTGGTTTCCTGGCTTTGATGTTTGTCACTTTGAAGTATCTTTTTTGGTGGCCATCACTTCTGCTTTCAGGATCTCGAAGTTGCAGGCCCAGTTCTCTAGGGAACCGTATTTACTCTTTTACATAGCTCAGGTATCTGAAGGATGAGCCCACATTTTCCCTAAAAAGTGTTTTCAAAACTGCTGTTAAACTAGGGTGTTCATCTTCTTCTTTGTTTTTTTCTAAAAGCAGAATCTAGAGGAGAGGCAGGCGTACATATCTCATTTATGCACCACCAGTTTAGATTTTACCTGATGGGGTGTAGAGGTTATGTAAGACTGATCAATTGTTTGTCTTCTTTGCCCTAGTTAAGGAGGAGCTTTCAGTAAATAAATAAAACCTTCCAAGTGGATTGTTAACTGCATAGCCATCTTGATAAACTACTACTTATGTCATGTAATTAGGAGGAAACCCTTTCTTCTGTTGACAAGATTTAACAATGATATTTTTTCTTAAAATATTAGACTGTAAACATCGCTGTTGCTCATCAATTGAAAATGGCATCAATTCGCTTTTTTACATTTTGTACACAGCATGGAGATGTCGCATCAAGAGTCACCATCACCTTGAGCCACAGTTCCCACTGGCAGCTGGCTATCCCTGCCATAGTCATTCTTGTGTACCACACACACACATGCACCATCAAGCTAAATACATATATATTTTGCTGTTTTAAAAATACCAGAAGTAGTAAAATGCAAAAATATATCATATGGTTATTCAACTCTTCCATTAATTTATGAAAGTTTTCACCATCACATTTCCATACCAAGAATACATCATCAATGTGATTACAATAAAAGAGCAAAGGGTTAAAAGTGTATAACTGTACAAATGTTGTCCTCCCACTTGGCTAGTGCAAAATTAGTGAACAATGGGTTCACAAGAGTCACCAGCGCCACACCTTTTTAACTGATTGTAGTATTTTCTATAAGAAGGAAAAATATTCTTTAAAAATAGTTCTATTAAAGAATATAAGAACAAACAGGATTTGCAGACAAGTTTGGATGAACCAGAACAAATAGATTGCACAAAACAAGTATATCCAGCTGACACAGCAGAGATTACCACTTAGAATTCCATTTATTAAAACAAATGTTAAAAATAATAAAAACACAGAGAAGATGAGTGCTTTCACTCCTATCACAGGCCCTTCCACATAAATTTACATTCTTAATATTAGAGCTGATTAAACCTAACATTAGGAGAGGTAACTTTAAAACAAAGACTGAGTGTACAGAAATTAAATGGATTGTAGAACTGCTTACTGACTGTGGGAAAGGCTTAAATGGTTCTGTACCTTTAAGACCTGTGCTGAGATCTAGAGCTCTAGCCCACCCTGATTTGTAAGTGAATATTTAAGGAATGTTTTAACTGCTGTGTATTAGATCTGAGGAAGCGCCTGTGATAGGCATGAAAGTGCTCAAAAAAATGGCGGGATGAGTTAGTAAACTTTGTCGGGGTTGGGAATACTGGGTGAGAGGACGGGTGAAACTAGGCAGATGATTTTTTGAGCTGGAATATGGGATCTAAGTTGCATGGTAGGGCCCTGGTGGTTGCTGGAAGGGCAGTTACTAGAGGGTGGGGATTGGAGTGAAGACCAACTGTACATAGGGCAATGAATGTTGTATCAAAGATGGGGAAACAGGAGGTGGGATATTTGGAGGGCTGGTGTAGGGTACATGAAGTAAGATGGAGGTTGTGTGAATAACGTATGCAGATGGGTGTTTGGGAGGGGGTGAGATTTTGAAGAAGGCAGGAACTGAATAATTTATCTAATGTTGCTTAGATTATATGATATATAATAATGTATGTGATATATGATGTTTGTAGGTGTGAACTTGATAATATGGTTTGATTACATTTATATAAATATGTTTGCCTATGTCACAAGTGATAATTCGATAAATGTGTCTGAAAAAAAAGAAAAAAGGAGACTGAAGGTGGAAAAGCAGCACATCACAGCCTGTTGATCTAGGATCCAGAATCTACTCAGGAAAACATATGAGAAATGGTGAGGTTATCATGGTGACAAGAGTCTTCTGAAAACAGGGATGTCACCAGACTCATGGCAGCCCAGCTCCAACAGTAAGATGGAGTTGTCTTCATTACCTCAGCCTGTGCTCGTCAGGACAGCTGCAATGACAAGAAGAGAATATTCAAGTAAAAGCTGTAGGACATCCTTGATAGACTGGGACAAAATTAGTTGGTCCTGAAACTGAATGACTTGAATGTTCATATCAATACAGAGTTCAAATGCTGGAACAACAGAAATATTGAAGCAGGCACCATTCTGTACTTCTGCCTAGCAAATGGCTTAATAGAGACCAACAATGGTTCATCAATTCACAGCTACCAGATTCCATAAAAAAGTGGCTAGCATGAAAGTGAGGTAGATTTCCTTCTAGTGAGAAAGGGTCAGTGGGGTTCAATCACAGACTGCAAAGTCACCCTTAAAGAAATGGTCAGCTACCAGCATGAATCAGTTTTAACCTAAAGAAACTAGGCTAAAGCCTTGAAAGCTGATTGAGTAAAAACACAGAATTTTAAGTCAGGTGTGGGAAATAATGTAAAAAAATGAGATGAGAATTGGTGGTGGGAAAAAAGTTATGTACTCACCATAATGTTTCTTCTGCGATATCGATTTTCATTCCTCCTCAACTGATGGGTTCATATCCAAGACATCGGATCCAACTTGGCCACTTGTAAAAGGCTGTGGTAATCCAAAACTCTTGAGCTTCTCCCTTAGCCATAATTCAGCCTCCCCATTACCTCACATCTTGTTTGCAAGCACTAAGAAAGACATACTCTTACAATTTATACATACGTGTCCAATTTGGATGAAGAGAAAAAAACAGCGTCTCAAACAGGAACAGGCAATGCCACTTCTGGAGTTGATAAAGGGATAAATATGCTACCCAACTGTTATATCTGTGAACATAGGTGAAGGCTACCAGCCTAGCCAGATAGAATTTTGTAGATAATTCTGTCATTTGTAAATATCAATATAAGCCACAAGCTTGTTCTCTTAAATGGGAAAAAAATTGTGTTAAATATGGAACTGCAAAAATGTAACAACAGTGCACTCTTCTATAAGAAAGCTGATAAGTAAATTCTTTGATGTCAAAACTCAGAGCTGAGACATCTAGATAAAGGCATTCTGCCTATTGTTTTGAGGCCAGAGTTAATGGCTAGAATTTGCATGTCTAATTTTTTTATTGCTCTGGCTTTCTGACCAGCTACAAGATCAAGGGCGATTAACCTCTGAGAGACTGTTAGTCTGGGAACCAGAAAGAAATGATGTAATCTGAAATGAGTCAGTGGTATTGTTTTACCAATTTAAGGACAGAAAGAATGAGAGCATTTGTCTTAAGAACATCCAACTCACCACTCTGCCTGTGTCTATATGTAAGTAGGATGTTAGAACTGTGTTTTCTCTTAGATATAGCTAGGAAAGAGGAAGTTTAGACTAGTTTGTTTTTCTGTGATGTCAGAACTTGTCTACTGTATTATTTTAAACATTTCTCTGTGATCTCTGAACTCTTGACTGGCACTGTGTAGTAAGAAGTATTGTCTTGTGTTTTTATTATTTATTATTAACAGGAATGGTATGACTTGAATGCTCGAGCTAAAGAGTATGCTGTGGGGCAGTAGGTAATGGTTCTCATTCCTGTCAGACACAACAAGCAGCAAGCAGCTTGGGAGGGACCCTACAAGGTGGTAAGAAAGGTAAGTGATGTTAACTACATGGTGGCAATGATAGGCAGGAGGCAGGGGCACAAATTGTACCATGTTAACACGATGACACCTTACCATGATAGGGAGGCTCTTGTGCTGAGCATTTGGAGTGGATTGCAGTAGGAGTCTGAGGGAGATCTGATGACTGATCTCACTGAGGCTCGGACTGACACCTCAGTGGAAGGGGTAGCAATGTCCCAGCAGGTATCTCCTACCCAAGTTCGAGAAATATGAGCAGTGTTACAGGAGTTTGGGGACATGTTCACTGGGAAACCAGGGTGCACCCACCTGGAGCAACAGTAGGTGGATACAGGACCCCAAAGGCCTATTAGGCAGGCCCCTTATAGGGTGCCTGAGAGAGTCAAACAAACTCTGAGGGAGGAGATACAGGAGATGTTGGAACTAGGGGTAATTCAAGAGTCCAACAGTCCCTGAGCCTCCCCAGTGGTGCTGGTGCCAAAGAAGGATGGCAGCACCAGGTTCTATGCAGACTACAGGAAATTAGTCACACAGAGTCAGATGCTTACCCCATGCCTAGGACACATGAGGCCGTAGAGCAGCTGGGTGGGGCTAAGTATCTTACAACCATTGATCTTACCAAGGGTTACTGGCAGGTGCCCTTGACTCCCAGTGCTAAAGAGAAATCAGCCTTTGTGACTCCTTTTGGCTTGTATGAGTTCACAAAGATGCCTTTTGGGATCTAGAATGCCCAAGCAACTTTCCAGAGGCTGGTGGATAATATCCTAGCAGGAGCAGGAGGGTTTGCCTTTGCTTACCTAGATGATATTGCCATCTACAACCATTCCTGGCAAGAGCACCTTCAGCTTTTCAGGGAGGTGCTGGGCAGACTACAAAGGGCAGGGTTGACCATTAAGCCCAGCAAATGTCAGGTGGGTATGGCAGAGGTCTCTTACCTGGGACATAGAGTGGGGAGTAGTAAGATCAGGCCAGAACCTGCCAACGTAGAAGGCATTCAGGCATGGCCTGCAACTGTTACCAAAAAGCAAGTGAGGGCATACTTAAGGACAGCAGGGATAATAATATTGCACAGTATAATTGGACACCCTATCATAATGGCCTTTGAGTAGCTGATAAATATTAGCTGGGTGGTGGCAGTGATTTCTACCATATAGTCTGGGTAAAAGGAGCACAGCTGGAGAACCTGTGCCAACCTTCCCCAGGGGTGTCTGTGTCGTTGTATAAACTTATCTCAAAGTGTGTGTCAGCTACTTGGGCAGGGACACAAAACACTGTTTGGACACAGAGGGTGCTGGAGGTTTTAGCTTGCCCACTAGGCTGAGATCTCGACCCTATATCTGTGTCAGTGGGGAGTCTGATTGGGGACCTGAAGAGAAAGGGAGAAACCAGCCCCAGACTGACAGTGATCTCTGTGTGCTCTTAAGGGAAATTGTACTTTACTGTGTGTGTGTGTGTATTTATTATCCTTTTCCTATATGGTTGCCCCTCACTGATGTTAGTGGTGAGGATTGAGGCTCCTTGATTGCTAGGCCAGTGCATGGGTGTCACAATATCCTCTTGCTCTTCTAGAGGAAACTTAAAAAGGTTGGAGGTTAGAGGTTGGGGAGTCAAGGAGGAACGAAAATCAACATCACAGATGGAACATTATTTTGAGTAGACTTCATCTGATGTTGTCAATTTTCATCCAGTCATCGACTGATGGGACAGAGTCCCCAGCTACTTAGGACCCGGGGTGGATTCAAGGAAGGAAATTACTGAGCACCACTGAGTCAAAAGATGCTCTACCTCTGGATGCCATATCCAGCTTATAATGTGAGGAAAAGGTGTGAGGGTAAGGCCAAGATGCTGCTGAAAGCCCTTGAGTGAAAAATTGAAGAGGTAGCTACAGCTCTGGTGGAATGAGATCATACCTTGTATGGCAAGGCCATTCCTGTCTTGTTATAAATAAATAAGATACAGTCAGTAAGCCATTTCTTAAAGGCAACATAAGAAACAGGTGCTCCCAACTTCAATCCAGCAAATGATACAAACAACTGATCAGTTTTTCTGATATCTTTTGTCCTATGAAGATAGAAATGTAATTGTCTATGAACATCTAGCAAGTGTAGCAAATATTCTCCTTTGTTGGAATAATTCAGAAAAAAATACTGGAAGATTATTGATTGATGTTGACTTGTGATACCACCTTGGGCAAACAGCATGCATTAGTTCATAAGGATACTTTATCCTTATGGAAAATGAGATATGGAGGTTACACCGACATTGTCTGAATTTCCGAAATTCATCTGGTGGAGGAGATGGCAACTAAAAATAAGATCTTCCAAGACAAAAAGTTCAGGTCACAATCATGAGCAGAGTCAAAGGGTGGTAGAATCAAGGACTGCAGTACCAGGCTGAGATGCCATGGTGGTGCGGGATCTTTAAATGGAAGTTTAAGAATAATTGTGCCACCCAAAAAGGCTTTACATAGTTTATGAGTGGCTAGTAAGCAGCCATCAAATCCATTTAGAAAATTAGAAATCACTGCTAAATGAACTCTCACTGTTGAAGAACTAACCCCCTGGTTATAAAGTTGTGTCAAGAAGTCTATCACATGACTAATTGGTGCTGAAAAAGGAGCTATATGCTTTTGAGTAGTCCAATGCACAAACTTTTTCCACTTACTAATGTATAGTTTTCTAGTGGATAGCTTAAGAGAAGATAGCAGGATGTGATGCACAGGGGAAGAGAGCACTGATTGTCTGGCTATTATTGGAATTGGAGAAACCAAGCTGTCAGCTTGAAGCTCGGGCTGTCCAGATGTCACATGCTCATTGGATGAGACAGGAGGTCCAAAACTGGGTCCAGAATCCAAGGTTGGTGAAGTAAGTGAGGCCACAGGAAGGGAAAACAAGTCTTTTGAGACCAAAAGGGGGGCAATGAGGATAACTTTGGTCATCAATCTGGCAGCTCTCTGAAGGAATTTCTGGATTAGAGGAATTGGGGGATATATATATATAAGGTAATCCAGGGGGGCAATCATGGAGTAGAGCATCCCTTGCAGACTCCCCTTGGGGGATCAGGGCAAAATAGCTGCTGCAGTTGTTGTTTGGGGGGTGCAAAGAGGTTGCAGCGCAGCAGGCCCCATTTGTGGAAAATTTGTTCCGCCACTTTGTGATTGAGGGACTATTCATGAGGTAATAGTATGTAGCTACTAATTTTGCCTGCTAGCACATTGGATTTCCCCAGAATATGTGTTGCTAAGAGAAATGGTTGGAAGATATTGCCCATTGCCACACCCTTAGTGCTTCTCAACACAGGGAATACAATCTGGTTCTTCCTTGTTTACTGATGTACCAAACCACTGACATAGCGTCCATTTGAATTGCAATCATTCCTGATGGGAGAGCATCCTGAAATGTCTGCACTGCTCTCAGCTCTAGAACATTGATATGCAAATTGGCCTCTTTGGGGGACCAAATGCCTTGGACTGTCTTTCCCAGGAAACCCCCCCACTCTAACTGGGAAGCATCCGTGGTCACTATGACCTTGGGCTGTGAGGGAACAAATGGATGACCTTGTAGTACGTGATCCAACTGGATCCACTACATCAAACTTTTACTGCAAGAGTTCATAATTCATACTGGGGCTGACAAAGGTAGTTAAAGAATCAACCACTCAACCACTGAGATGCCAGCATCCACTGGAAAATTCTCATGTGAAAGCTGGCTAGTGGAACAAGAGTTATCACTGTTGCCATTGATCCCAGAGCTTGTAGTACTAAGCAAGCTGAGATTGTGGTACTGTAAAGTAGTTTGTTGACTTGTGACCTTAAAGTTTGAACTCTGGAAAGGGGAAGAGAGGCTATTGTTGACCTTGTGTCTAGTAGAGCTCCTATGAATTCTAGAATTTGAGCTGGGTCCAGATTTGACTTCTCGAATTTTATGGTTATTCCTGATCTTGCGCAAATGTGGATGACCTCTTCTTTTGCCATAATGAGTTGATGCCTCATTTGGAGCAATAATGAGCCAGTCGTCTTAAGTATGAAAACACATGGAATCCTTGCAGTCTCAAGTGAGCTGCTACCACTGCCATACATTTGGTGAACACCCTAGGGGCTGTGTTGAGGGCCAAAGCAGTGCTCTGAACTGATAATGACTGGCTTCCAGCTGGAAGTGTAAGAATCTCCTGGATCGCCTGTTTATTTTTATATGATAGCGCACATCCTGGAGATCTACTGAGCACATCTAGTCATCCTTTTTCAGAAATGGAAGAATGGACAGAACTATGACCATCCGAAACTTTGTCTTTCAAACAAATCTGTTTAGATTGCTGAGATCCAGAACTGGTCTCCAGTCCCTGTTTTATTTGGCACTAAAAAGAATCTTGAGTAAGTTTCAGATCTTCTATGGTCTGGGGGGACCTCTTAGATGACTCTTTTGTCTAACAGATTTTGTATTTGTACAGCTGCTTAATCCCTTTGATTGGGTGGTACATAAGGATTTTCTTGCAGGTTGGAGGAGAAAGGGAAAATGGAATTATATATATCCTCTGGATATGATCCTCTGCACCCAGGTATTTTTTGTTATCTCTAGCCAGACTCTCTGGTGCAGGGACAAATAACCTCCAACTGCCTCCAGAGGGGGACAATTGGGCCTCTGTTCAGGAGAGATGGAAGGGTTTGCCAAAGAAAGAATCACTGTACCCTTGATGTTGCGGGCCTCCTCTGTCTCAAAGGCAACATTTTCCATTTGAGTTTCCCCCTCTACCTCTGGGGGAAGACCCTCCACGTCTGTCTTGGAAAGATCCTTTTGATGTCTTGACCACATTTTTCATCTCCCCAGTGATTCCTAGAGAAGGATCTTTGGTGTTGGGGGGGGGGTGGAAAAATGCATGCCCGTGGCAGAAAGGGTCTTTCCATCCTTCTTACACCTGGATAATGTATCTTTTAATTTGGGGTCAAAAAGAGAGTTGCCGTCAAAATGAGCATTGATTAACGTAGACTTAAAAGGCCCTGCAAAGTCACACAAGCACATCCAGCTGTGTCTACTAATGGCTATGCCTGAACCCACATATTGATGTTCCTTCTGCCACACTAGAAATCAGCCTCAGGGATGAGTTTGGTATCAATTGAAGGGTCACCAGCTGTGAGGTGACTGAATCCTTCACCTCCTCAGACACGGCTCCTGCAAGGGTATCCGAGAATTATTTTATCAGATCTCTTTGCAATCTGGTGAAATGTGCCAGGTAGTTCAGGGACTTCAAGGTGAAGGTCCATGAAGCATAGACACACTTCCAAAATCTGTCCATGGCCCATGACTCCTTGTCGGAGGATGAACAGAGAAACTTTCTTTGGATAGTTCCTTCCTGGTGGCCACCACTATGACCATGGTATCAACAGGGGGGCCCTTGGACCAGAACTCTCTCTCTCTCTCTCTTCTGGAGGAGACATAATTTTGTCAGGCTTCTTTGGTATGGGCTCAATGGAGTCAGGCTCCTTCTATGCCCACCATGAGACCAAATCTAGGAGCTTTTTGTCAGATGGAATCACCCAGAACGTGGGCAGGCTGGTACCAAAAGCCTCAAGGAGCACAGATTCCTCCAATAAATTGCTGGGCTTCCAGCCACCTCTCTGTTTTAGGAGTTAAAGGATGTCTCTGAGCGAGACATCCACAGGGGATGACTGTGGGGATTCTTCGCCTTCCTCAAAATTCGTGTCTTTCATGACAGATTCAGGGGAACCTAGATGCTTCCTCTTACATGTCCTCATCTGAGGGATGTCTTCAGTGGGATAATCTGGGGAGGTATCAGAAGAGGTAGAAATACCCAATTGGGTGTCCTGAGGTTTTGGTATCTGCTGCCCCTGTGGGAGGGTAAGCTGAGACTCCTGATGCAGAGCAGGGGATATGGAACCTGAAGAAATAGGACATTTCTTCATGAAAGTTGACAGGGTTCTCTCCAAGGTCCTAAAGGCTGACCTTCCTGGAGATGGATAGGAACCCAGGTCTGAAAGGTGGGCTTTCTGATCCTTGGTCCCACACTGCTCCAAGGAAAGCTGTCCAGAGGCAGAAGTTGGAGCTGAACTAACCCTTGCCAAAGCTCCGAGATGGAAAGATGGCTCCAAAGCCCTCAAAGCTGACTGGAACATCTCAGATCCAACATGACAGAAATGGCTCCAAGCGCTCTCTGGATTCAATAGCGTGAAGGAGCTCAGAGCAAACTTATGAGTCAAGGATACAGCAATCTTCAGACCTGAATAAGACAGGCCTGGATGACTCAGATTCAAGGGCTCCAAACCCATGGAGGGAGTCAGAGGAGGAAGAGTCAAAGGTGGAGTCTTAGATACAAGGGCTTACTGACCCAAGGGGTAGGAACCAAAACAACCACTGGGAGTCTCTGCTCCAAAAACATCTGTCTCACTACCCTCTCCACATCTTTTACTGTGAGACTCCTAGAACAGCAAGAGGATTGCCTGGAGGGAGAATCCAGTCTGTATATAAAAGGCGAAGGTACCCTTGACAGGACATCCAAAAAGGTAGGAGGAACAGAGATCATCAGAGCAGATGAATCCTGTGTTTTCGGAGATCTTTGATCCAAAGAAGCCATCTAATCTGAAGTACTTTTTTCTTTTGTCTGATCGAAGGGGATTGGATCCAACAACTTAATTTTCTTCTTCTTGGATGGAGCTGAAAAAACTGTCGGGTCCGAAGAAGGCCTTTTTGAAACTTTCTCTAAGGTCTTTGATGAAACTGAAGAAGAATTCGGAGATGATTTAGGCAACTTTTTAGAAGATTCTCCAGAAATAGCATCACCAAGAGATGACGGTAGAAGTCCTTTTAAGATTAATTTATTTTTGTGCTCTACCAAATCACGGGGGTTAAGGGCATGGCTGATCACACAACTCTATAGTAAGTGAAGGGTGCCAAGAGAGTAGACGCAAAGAAGACACAAAAGGAATCTTTTGGCCACATTTCCCACACTTCTTAAAGCCTGCTGGAGTTTTTTCCTTTTCAGCTATGACAGAAAAATAACAACAACAAAACAGGAAAGACTGTAAAATGCTACACAGAAGGTTTCAGCACAACAAACAAAAGGTAGAAAACCTTAACACACACACATATATATATATATATATATATATATATATATATATATATATATTTTTTTTTTTTTTTTTAATTTTTTTTGTTACTAGAAAGGAAGAAAAAGGCACTGCCTACAAATATATAGTAAGGCTATGTTAAAACATAGAAGGCAAGGGAGAAAGAAAAGTACAGAGAGATACTAACAAAAGTATCTACAGTATACTAGTACAAAGACAGAAAAATTGAAGATAGCTAAAGAAATTTAAGATAGCAAAAAGAAATTACAAAAAAATCAGTTATCTATGTTGATAGCTCAAGAGTGAAATAACCATGTCTTTCACCTAATGGAGCAAACAATATATGAGGTAATGGGGAGGATGCATTATGAGTAAGGGAGAAGCTTGAGAGTTTTGGATTGCCACATATTTTACAAGTGTCCGAGCTGGATCCGATGGCTTGGATCCGAACCCATCAGTTGAGGATGGAATGAAAACTGAAAACATCAGATTAGAAGTTTTGGAAGTTATCAAGAGAAAATAGTGCAGGAAGTAAAAAACAGAAAATATGGGCTAGGCAAAGGAAGATCTACAATTCTAATCATGTAGTTGTTAGCATATACAGTTTGACAGTCTGCACTGGTAGGTGTTACTGTAGGGTATAGAAGATTTCAACATACAGATACACCAGAATAAATCAGTCAGACAATAAATCAACAAATCGATGCAGCTATATTCAAGTAAAAGTAAATTAGAATAGAATAAGATTCCTTGAAGTGTATAATGATTGGCATAGAATATAGTAACATAGATGTAACATTAATAAATGTCTACCATAAAAAATAAAAAGCATTATTCACTTTACAAGGAATCTCTGTTCTAATTTGCTTTTACTTGAATATAGCTGCATTTAGTTGTTGAATTTTTTTGTTTGCCTGATTGTGCTCTATTTGAAATCTGCTATAGATTACAAACATGTCTATATTCTTTGCTAAAAGATTTTCAGCTAACACCTATTCATCGACTCATAATCAGCTAAAGTCACTTCTGCAATTCTGGGAATTTTCCCTGAGCAATGAAACAACTGACCCTCAGCACAACAGAACCCACAACTAACTAAATCAAACCCACCCAAGTGAGGGGGGGGCTTTACCCCCACACCCCCCAATGTGGGGGGGCTGTGCTCCCCACACACACAAACCATGACTATATATACCAACTCCGACATCACACTATAGTGGGGAAAAGGGCAAAGTTGTATAGTTGGCTAACTACTTCATTGCTGTGGTAAAATTCCGCAAATCACAGAAGTGATTTCACTGATTATGTGTCGATGAATAGGTGTTCACTGAAAATATCGTTCGGTTAACTAATATAGACCCACTACAAACACCTACCCACTACAGACTGTCAAAATGTATATACTAACAACTGCATCATTAGAACTGTAGGTCACATGACATGGAATCAGGATGTAACTAGACAGCTGCTCAGCCTACAGTAAATACATACACCCGTTTCTTCTTTTTCTTTTGGCTACTCCCACTAGAGGTCGCCACAGTGCATCATCTGTTTCCATTTCTTCCTGTCCTCTGCATCTTGCTCTGTCACATAAACCACCTGCATGTCCTCTCTCACCACATCCAAAAACCTTATCTTAGGCCTTCCTCTTTTCCTGTTACCTGGCAGCTCCATCCTTAGTATCCCTTCTCAGCACATGTCCAAACCAATGCAATTTTGCCTCTCTGGCTTTGTCTTCAAACAATCAAACCTGAACTGACCCTCTAATATACTCATTTCTAATCCTATCCATCGTCATCATACCCAGTGCAAATCTTAACATCTTTAACTCTGCTACCTCCAGCTCTGACTCCTGTATTTTCATCAGTGCCACCGTCTCCAACCCATATAACATAGCTGGCCACAATACTATCCTGTAGACCTTCTCTTTTTTGCTGGTACCCTTCTGTCACAAATCACTCCCGACACTCTTTTCCACCCACTCCACCCTGCCTACACTCTCTTCTTCACCTCTCTTCCACAGTCACCATTAATCTGAACTGTTGATTCCAAGTGTTTAAACTCATCCACCTTCACCAGCTTTACTCCCCGCATTCACACCATTCCTCTGTCCTCCCTCTCATTCACACACATATATTCTGTCTTAGTCCCGCAGACCTTCATTCCTCTCCTCTCTAAAGCATATCTCCACCTCTCCAGGGTCTCCTCAACCTGTTCCCTACTCTCACTACAGATCACATCATCATCTGCAAACATCATAGTCCAAGTTTACTATACTTAATAAGTATAGTTCCACTGAAGTAACTAACTAAAGTAAAATCTATTTATTTTATAATCAAAATGCCCACTTTATATAACGAGAGCATAATTACAGCAAAAAGGAATGGTAACAACTTGCACATTATCTTTAAGCAACTTTCTACTCATGAAACCATTTCAGTCATAGGTTAAACTCATCAGAAGTCCCAATGATCCTTCTTCTGAGGTCGAGGAAAATATAAACAGCGTATTTGTTTCTGTGTTTACATGCAGACTCAAGTTTAAAGTGTATTAGGGAGAGGGTGTGGAGACAATAGCTCAAAACATGCAGAGCTTAGTCACTGAAGTCCATATGGTTAAGCTATAGTGATAAATGTCATCTACATCCTAAGGCAACATGCTGAGTTCTACAGCTCATTCTGGTTTAATATAGAACTCCTGTACTCTTATCATTACATTATAAATATACATGAAGAAGCCTAACCTTTCTAATGCTTGTGTAAATAGCAGTCTCTGTAACAACACTGAGCATCTACACTCAGTCTTTCAAAGCCTTAATGCATAGAAAATCCAAGTCTGAAGGTTAATAACATACAGTAGTGTGCATCTCAGCCTGTCTTTAATGCTGATCCCTTACAGTGCATCTATAATTTCCCAGATCAGTGGATGCTCCACCTTTGTGTAAAGGTATGACAGTGGCTGTCCTCCACTTGGCTGGGACAAAGCCAGTACTCATGCTTTGGTTGAATAGTGTGCCAAATGGTGCTGCAAGCTCATGCCTGAGTTCATGTAGGATGCAGCCAGGGATGTTATCGGGTCCCATGGAGGCTGTATTTTTTTGCCTTTGAGAGGGCAGTGATGACCTGTTCCCTAGAGATAAGGGGTGGGGGTCAGGTACTGGGGATGTCCTGATTTATTGATGGGGGGGCAGAGGGGAGAAGTTTTTGCTGAATCTGTCAGACAGTAGATTGGCTATATCTACAGTATTTGTGTATGTGGCGTCCTTGACCACCAGTTCTGAACAGATCTGGGTGCTTCTTTTGAGATTTCAGACATATGTCCTATTGGTATCACAGATCATGTTGAGGTTGTGCATACAGGTTGCTCAAGTGGAGCTTGACTTGCGGATATGGAGCTGTCCCATCAAGGCGGGGTCTGAGATTGCTTTATATGCCAAACAGAGGTCATCCCTGAGGAGTCTGTATGAAACTGAGTAGAGGGACAGGGCTTTTAGCCTATCTGTGTAGGGTAGATGTTTGAGGCCCTGGATTCTCCTGGTGAGGAACCTCTGTGGTCTTTCCAGCTGCTGCATGTGCTTTGCAAGGTACATGCTGTATGGTGCATTGTACTCAATAATTGGCCTTATAAGGGAAGAATACAAGGATATTATGACCTCTTTATCCGCAGATGAGATATCCTTACTTATGAGGTGGGCCATGTTGAAAGCTTTCCGTACAACAGAAGCAACATGGTGGTCAAAAGTCAGGTTGCTATCAACTTGGGTGCCCAAATCCCTCACTACTGATTGTGTACTTAGGACATTGTTATTAATGTGATAATATGTGGAGATGTAATTCTCCCCAAAGGGGATGATGATGCATTTTTTGCCATTCAGCTTGAGGCCTTGTTTCTGGCACCAGTCATTTGTTTGTGTGAGACCCTCTTGGAGGACAACCACATCACTTCAGGAATTGATGACTGCACCCAGCTTGTAGTCATCTGCAAACTTGATCAGACATAGTCCACTGGTTTTGGCCTGCACCTCAGAGAAATATATCCTGAATAACAGAGGCCCTAAGACCAATCCCTGGGGTATGCCGCTTGTTACAGGTCGACTGCTTGAGGTGGCTTCCCCTATTTTGATTAGGTGGGTTCTATCAGTGAGCCAGTTTGCTACCCATCTGGTAACATATGGATTGATGCCTAATTGAGAGAGTTTATCTACTATGCCTGAGTGGGGAATACTGTCAAAGGCTTTGGCCAGGCCAAGGTAGGAGGTGTGCACCGTCTTCCCCTCATCCATGGCTTTGGTGACTGTCTCAAAGAAGTTGACCAGATTTAACAGACATGACCTCCGCTTGACAAAGCCAAACTGTGTGGGGTCAAGTGTTTGGAGGTTGCCAATATCCCTGTTAATGAGGTCCATGATAATCCATTCCATGGCCTTGCAGATCAAGCTAGTTAGGCTGATAGGTCTATAATTTCCCAGAATAGTGGATGCTCCACCTTTGTGTAAAGGGATGACAGTGGCTGTCCCCCACTTGGCTGGGACAAAGCCAGTACTCATGCTTTGGTTGAATAGGGTGCCTAATGGTGCTGCAAGCTCATGCCTAAGTTCATGTAGGATGCAGCCAGGGATGTTATCAGGTCCCATGGAGGCTGTATTTTTTTTGCCTTTGAGAGGGCAGTGATGACCTGTTCCCTAGAAATAAGGGATGGGGGTCAGGTACTGGGGATGTCCTGATTTATTGATGGGGGGGCAGAGGGGAGAAGTTTTTGCTGAATCTGTCAGCCAGTAGATTGGCTATATCTGCAGTATTTGTGTATGTGGCATCCTTGACCACCAGTTCTGAACAGATCTGGGTGCTTCTTTTGAGATTTCAGACATATGTCGTGTTGGTATCACAGATCATGTTGAGGTTGTGCATACAGGTTGCTCAAGTGGAGCTTGACTTGCGGATATGGAGCTGTCCCATCAAGGCGGGGTCTGAGATTGATTTATTTGCCAAACAGAGGTCATCCCTGAGGAGTCTGTATGAAACTGAGTAGAGGGACAGGGCTTTTAGTCTATCTGTGTAGGGTAGATGTTTGAGGCCCTGGATTCTCCTGGTGAGGAACCTCTGTGGTATTTCCAGCTGCTGCATGTGCTTTGCAAGGTACATGCTGAATGGGGCATTGTACTCAATAATTGGCCTTATAAGGGAAGAATACAAGGATGTTATGACCTCTTTATCCACAGATTTCCGTACAACAGAAGCAACATGGTGGTCAAAAGTCAGGTTGCTATCAACTTGGGTGCCCAAATCCCTCACTACTGATTGTGTACTTAGGACATTGTTATTAATGTGATAATATGTGGAGATGTCATTGATGATGCATTTTTTGGCATTCAGCTTGAGGCCTTGTTTCTGGCACCAGTCATTTGTTTGTGTGAGACCCTCTTGGAGGACAACCACATCACTTCAGGAATTGATGACTGCGCCCAGCTTGCAGTCATCTGCAAACTTGATCAGACATAGTCCATTGGTTTGGCCTGCACCTCAGAGAAATATATCCTGAATAACAGAGGCCTTAAGACCAATCCCTGGGGTATGTCGCTTGTTACAGGTCGACTGCTTGAGGTGGCTTCCCCTATTTTGATTAGGTGGATTCTATCAGTGAGCCAGTTTGCTACCCATCTGGTAACATATGGATTGATGCCTAATTGAGAGAGTTTATCTACTATGCCTGAGTGGGGAATACTGTCGAAGGCTTTGGCCAGGCCAAGGTAGGAGGTGTGCACCGTCTTCCCCTCATCCATGGCTTTGGTGACTGTCTCAAAGAAGTTGACCAGATTTAACAGACATGACCTCCGCTTGACAAAGCCAAACTGTGTGGGGTCAAGTGTTTGGAGGTTGCCAATATCCCTGTTAATGAGGTCCATGATAATCCATTCCATGGCCTTGCAGATCAAGCTAGTTAGGCTGATAGGTCTATAATTTCCCAGATCAGTGGTGCTCCACCTTTGTGTAAAGGGATGACAGTGGCTGTCCTCCACTTGGCTGGGACAAAGCCAGTACTCATGCTTTGGTTGAATAGGGTGCCTAATGGTGCTGCAAGCTCATGCCTGAGTTCATGTAGGATGCAGCCAGGGATGTTATTGGGTCCCATGGAGGCTGTATTTTTTTGCCTTTGAGAGGGCAGGGATGACCTGTTCCCTAGAGATAAGGGATGGGGGTCAGGTACTGGGGATGTCCTGATTTATTGATGGGGGGGGGGGCAGAGGGGAGAAGTTTTTGCTGAATCTGTCAGCCAGTAGATTGGCTATATCTACAGTATTTGTGTATGTGGTGCCTTGACCACCAGTTCTGAACAGATCTGGGTGCTTCTTTTGATATTTCAGACATATGTGAAGAAGGCCTTATGATTGTCTTTAGTAGATGTGGCTAATTTGGACTCAAAGTTGGCTTTAGAGGATTTCACTAGTGCTCTTATTTGCTTGTGCAGGGTAAGAAGAGATTGCTTCCAATTAGGCACCTGCTCCTTCTTGGTCCCAGACAGTATTTTTTTTCCTTTTGTTATATAATTTGTTTATTGTAGATGTCTACCAGACAAGTTTACTCTTCCTTGCAGAGGATGATTTTGTCCTGTCAGGTATTCCTGATTCAATGCATCTATATAAATGCTCACATAGTACTTTGATGTAGATTTGGGCAGGGGGCTGTGAAGCGGTTTATACCATCCCTCAGGAGGTTGTAATCAGCTTTGGAGAAGTTTTTTTGTTTGACCCTACCTAGAGGGGGATCAGGGAAGATGGTGACTTCAAAATTGAACACGTTATGGTCTGATCTTACCAGGGAGGATGATACTGTAGGGTGCTACAGTGGTTACTCATGTTGGTTAATACCAAGTCCAGGATATTATCACCGCTTGTGGAGGTATCGATATTGACTAGCTGTTCCAAGGCATTTGCATTGATAAAATCAAGGAATCTCTGGGAATTTGTGTTCTGGCATAAGTAGTTTTTCCAGTCTATGGTTGGGTAATTAAAGTCACCCAGGATCAGGGTAAAGGGTTGAATCTTGATAGATTTGAAGAGGTCCAGAAAGGTGGCGTGGGTATCTTGAGTCAAATTTGGGGGCCTGTAGCTAGCTATAATTTGAATAGGGGTCTTGTCACTGGTTAACTGCACCTAGTGTGTCTCCTGTGCATCATATTGTTTGACCAGCCTGGAGGTGTGTATGTCTTTAATATAGATTAAAACCCCATTTGCTTTGGCTTTCCTGCCCACAGTCTGGGGTCTGAGTGGGTTATAGGATGAGTAACCAGCTAAGGCTAGGGTGCTCTCCACACCTTTGAACCAGGTTTCTGTGACTGCACAAATGTCAGCATCTTCCAGGGCAATGAATGCAGTTTCATGTTGAGACTTCTAGCGTTTAGCAGCATGACCTTTAATTTTTTTTTTTGTAGAAATTTTTATGGTGGTAGTATTGACCTCATGACTTTTCCTAAAAAAAAAGGCACTACGGTGAGAGGAGCAACTGCCTTGGCTGTAACGTGTTGGGGAGCCCAATCAGCCAATCTCTCTTTATTATAATACCAGCCAAGACAGTATTGCATTTGTAGTCAAACCAGAGCACAGAGCACTGTGTATAATCTAAATGGGTCTATATCAGAAGAGTGAAACTCCAAAAGAGTGAATGTTCTTTAATCGAATGCTAATACCCGAAACCACACAATATCGAACATACGAAATAACAATTTTTGTTTCCCAGGGAAAATCACTGGGCCGTTGTTAGGACTTTGCCATTTTCTCCACTGTGTTACAATCTCAGAGTTGGTATATTTAAGTATGGGGGTGTGGGGGGCAAAGCCCTCAACTTTATTTTGTTTCTGGATATTTTTTTTTTTTTGGAGCAGCTCTTTTTTTCCCCCTGGGAAAAAAATCGGCGTTCCATATGTTCGACCTTGTGTGGTTTTGGGTATTAGCTTTTGATTAAAGAGCGTTCGGAGTTTCGATCTACTGATATAGACCCAGTCTAAACTGTAGCAAACAGTTTGCTACAGTTTAAAAGTGGTAAAAAAATAAATAAATAAAATAAAAAGTTATTTTTTAACTAATAGTTGAACACTATAGCACTCCATGTAGGCAGGGTGTAAACTGTAGGAACTGTTTGCTACACTTTAAAAAATATATATATTTTTTTAAACTAAAATGTAAGTACCTTAGGGTTTCATACAGGCAGGGTATAAACTGTAGCAAGTGTTTGCTATAGTTTAAAAAGATTTCTTTTAACTAAAATATGAGCACCATAAAGCTATGAGAAGGCAGTGTAGAAACCGTAGCAAACAGTTTGTTAGTGTAAAAGAACAATTTTTTCTTTTTAGTAAAATGGTCAGTGCACAGAAATGGGACCTTAATGGTTGGGGCAAGAGGGGGTGAGGCATGTCATGCATCTGGTCAGTCTAACAGTAGAAAGAACATCCTCTTTTTTTTTTTTTTTGCTCTTCACGCAGAAGAGCTGAGGGGGTGGTTCATAGTACTGGCCCAGGGTTCTGGTTGACCCAGCTATGTTTCTGCAATTTTTTATATTTGGAAGTCCTTACCTTGATAATTTTTATTACTTGTATGACCACAAGCTCATATCATCAGTCTGTTGTGCCTTGGCTCTTTCAGGAACAAACCAAGGCTTTTCATTGGCATAACTAACAAGAGTCTATTAGTCAGACATAAAAATTGTGTTATCCAGTGTAGTGGTTTGATAGGATTGCCACAGATCAAAAATGTCATGTGGTCTCTCATTTTTCTTGAAAGTATAGTGTCTTCTGACCAAGACTTCAGTAGACAGTCTTGTAATTTGTAATGGTATCCCAGTTTGAAACTAACTTCCTTTAAAACATTTTATGGCTACTACAGAAAAGTGCTTTCCCAGTCATGGTCAAACTCTTTGCCAGTTTGGTCTAGGCCCATGTAATAAAATAAGCTCATAAAAAATGGTGAATTGATTGTGAGAGGATGTTTATGACTAAAAGCATATGTACCCTTTACAGACTGAATGGGAGTGGAGTTATAACTGGAGTGTAATCAAACAATAAGTAATAATTAATTACAAGTAAGTTATTCACAGTAATATCTTTAAAATATGTTGCAACCAATTGAAGAACTTGCCATATAGTACAGAAGCAGCCCAGAAGACTACTGTGGGAAGTTCCAGCATACAGATGTGTAAAGAAAACAGGCCAGACACTGGGTACCCTGTAAGCTATTACGTAGCTAACTTGGAAGTTGAAGGAAACACCAAGAATAAAGGATGAAAATATCAGTAAAAACAAGACATTAGCAAGTGAAAGTTAATAAATAGAGGGCCATAAAGTGTGTTTTTATATATAAAGCACCCAGCTCAAGTAAGTGAATTTTTGCAACAAAGATAATTAAGAAAGCAGTTACAGTGGAGAAAAGTTGCAAAAGGCATATTTCTCAGTAATGATGTGTATATATCAAGGTGTAATCAAATGCTGTAATAACTGAAAATATGGCCCTTTAACTTCTGAGGAAAATTCACACTAGCACTACTATTTCAACAATGAAAATACATCCAAAACTAGGCATCCACCGCATCAGTCTACCCTCCTTTTCTTCTCAATTGTTTGCCATTATAACTATCAAATGTGTGACTTAATTGTCAGTGATGCTAAACAGTTGTGTGTATGCATGAGAAACTCATATACTATTTACCCTTTTTATTGACTAGCTTAGTCCCGCTAGGCCAGTGGCCTCTTTTTCAGAAGACTGAATATGAAATTCATAGTGACTGGGAGAAATCTGGCAAAGGCACCAGGGAATTTCCCTTACCATCTACACAGTGACTGGGAGAAATTTGGCAAAGGCACCAGGGAATTTCCCCTACTATCTACAGTGTGTGTGTGTGTGTGTGTGTGTGTGTGTGTGTGTGTGTGTGTGTGTGTGTGTGTGTGTGTGTGCATATATTACACACACACAGAGAAAGAGACACACATTACATAGAAACCAATAGGTAAAAGGTCATACAAACCATTCAGTAACCCTGCAAGAAAAACTCAGCCAAGCAAGTTTTCATTGTGTGATACCTTAAACCTCCTGTAATGGAGGCCTGTGGGATACATGCAAATGACACCTCTGTTTTAGCTACACAGCTTTTGAATGTCCATGACTTTCTTACTTAGATACAGATATAGATGTACTTCTAAACAAACATTGAAGTACACAACTCTCAATATGGTTATCAATATCGTAAGCCAAAACATTGGAGGAAAGAAAAAAACAGCTATGTGTTTCCCATACAGCTAGCGCTCCTGACCACCCACCCACCCCCACTAATTATGTATACCAACTCAAGATCATGCTACATTGGGGAAAGGTCAAATTCCCCGATCCCCACTGTGCACAATCTTGCATTGACTTAACACCAACAGACGTGATTAGATGAGTTTCAGTCACTTCTGTTAATGTTAAACACATTCGAGATCACAAATGTTCAGTTATATAAAAGTAAACACCAAAATGAAAAGTTTAGCTGCCAGCCAGCCGAATAAATGCTCCGTTGCTGAAATGATAATAAAACTTCATAGAATATAAAAGTAGCGGAGCAAAACAGGTATTGCCTTCTCTTGAAACACAAATTTTATTAAAATAAGATGAGCGCTTTCACTTATTAGCTTATTCAGATCAACATAACTTTAGTTCATATAAATAACAGCTTATATAACAAATTCAAACTAGTTAATGCCCAATCATGACTCCCTTTCAATTAAGAGATTTTTTAAAGATATCACAGTATACTAAAATTCCCTACAAAACACTTTACTGCTCTGTGCATAAATTGCTGTACTTATAAAATAAATAATAAAACAATAAAGCTCATTCCCTATATGAAAACTAAATACAAGGCAAATTTATATATATTTGATAGAAAACCAGACATTTATAATCATAAATATTCCTATATAACACTCACTATGCATGTAAGTAAAACTCACTTACTTATTCAATATAACTAATCAAAATATAAAAATTTACCTGAATATATCATAGACTTTCCTACATATCATAAAATGCCATATATAGTATATATGTGTGTATATATATATATATATATATATATATATATATATATATATATATATATATATATAAATTATATGCAATATAATATTACATATTGCGTATAATATTTTGATTAGTTATATTGAATAAGTAAGTGAGTTTTACTTACATGCATAGTGGGCATTGACTAGTTTGAATTTGTTATATAAGCTGTTATTTATATGAACTAAAGTTATGTTGATCTGAAGAAGCTAATAAACGAAAGCGCTCATCTTATTTTAATAAGATTTGTGTTTCAAGAGAAGGCAATACCTGTTTTGCTCCGCTACTTTTATATTCTACAAAGTTATATAAAGGTGTTTCCATACATATTTTTTAAATTTTTGGCGTAAGAAGCAACTTCTTATGGAGATGAGCCAAGTAGCTCGTCAACCCTAAATGAGTAAAATGTCTCCACTGACTTTGTCTCTCTACTCTTCAAGGTTATGGGCTTCAAGGGGTCTCCCTTCAGGCATTAAGAATTGGAACTTGAGTTTAATTGAGTTTCATCCCCAAAAATAATATGCCTGCACAGTACACTTCTCTACACAATTACTGTAGAATATGGAGAGTTCTATTGACTGTAACCATGATATATATATATATATATATATATATATATATATATATATATATATATTTTTTTTTTTTTTGTAGCCAGTATGAGTGTGCAGACTCAGTGTATAACACCTCTGACACCACATATGTGAAGCCACAGAAAGCAGCATCTCTACTGCAGTGTTGTCGATGTAAACAGAAATGGGTGGGGGGACATCCTTTGTGGTTTCTGGATAATTCACTGGTACTTATCAAGCACATAGCCCAGGAGACCATTAAGGAACCTAGTCCAATTTCCCAACTGTCCTAGTGGACTTGTTCAGAGCACAAAGTAGCCAACCCTGCCAATGGAACAGGAATCACCCTCTCTCTGCAAAGAAGAAACTCCAAATCCTAAGTGCCTCTTCCACCATCTAAGTGACTAGGGAAACAAAGTCTGTTGATATTTACACTAATTGTTAAAGAATTAACAGGAAAACCTAAACTAAATCTAAAACCCTGTGGTGAGCACTGTATCATGCGTGCCAACAAACAACTCCTGGCCTGCGTTGACACTGTCCCTAACACCTTTACCCACAGGTTCTTTTATCTTAAACTTTGCTAGTTTTCAAACTTCTCTGGTATAACTTGCATAGAACTACCCTGCCCTGAACTTGAAGTGTTTTTGCCCCCTTTACTTAATCTCTGCCATGAAATCCTGCCTGATAGTCTCATTCCACAGCTGCTAAACCCATCTCAGACATTGGAGAAATTCAAATTGTGTAATAGCTGATTGTTTCTGAAAACTCCTCTGCTTCAGGTGTAGCCCCTCCCACTTAATTTCCTTTATACCTAGCCATTTACTCCTCCCCAGCTTAATTCCACCTCTTCCTGTAAAACATACACCCACCCTCCTCTTCATTCAACTACCTACTCTTTTCCTTCTCCACCTACTGTCTATATCCTGTATACAATATTATCCCCTACCTAAATAGAACAACTATTAAAACTCCTATATATCTTATACTTTAATCACATCCTAAAACATGTACTCCTCAAAAACGAAAACCTATTCTTTCCTTACCTCTTCCATACTATTACTACCTCTCCTGCTCCTCCTCCTCATAACCACATCACTTAATACCCATCTTTACCCCATTCATATCTCACCTACAAATCCAAATAACTCTACCCACTCAATGAATCATTTAACCTTCCCTCATTTCCCATCTATTTTCTCTACAAATACTCCCTTACCAAAAATTTGCATACCTGTCACCCAACCTACCCTAAGCAAATACAAAACTAAATACCACACTCCTACAGCTAACATGCTCAAACTTGTCCACCCCTTCAAAAATATTCTTTTAGTTGGAGACATTCATCCCAACCCCGGTCCCACACACCCTACTTTCAGCCCCTCAAACCCCAAATCCTGCAATCTCCCAAGTAAATATATCTCCTTCTACTCAATAAATACCAAGAGCATTCTAATCAATAAGTGAACTGCATTGCCTGGATCTCCCAAAACACTCCTGATATCCTTATTCTGAATGAAACATAGCTAAAATCTCAACACCTAGACAGAGACTTTCTGCCCACCGGTTATAGTATATACAGATTAGATCGACCAGAAAGAAAAGGTGGCGGTGTTGCTATCCTACACTCCAACCACCTCACCATCTCAAATGCAACTTCCTCTTTCCCAGCCTTCCCCCCTGCTGAAATTTTATCTGTGAACCTAAAAATCAATAGTCATTCCACTATCACCAGAGTGGCAATTTACATTCCACCAGGTGAACATCCCCCTCTTGGAAAATATACTCACTCATATCTCCCAACAAATTATTAATAAAACTATTATTCTTGGTGATGTCAATATTAACTGGTTATCACTCTCCTCCCAAAACTCCCCACTACACATTAATCTCTTTGGCTTTACCCAATTAATCTCAAATCTCACATTTCAACAACTCTTATTCAGCCACCAGTCTCATTGACTGGATTCTTGTCTCCCATCCTTCTAAGTACCACAACCCTGAAACCCTTCCCAATTCCCTAAGTGACCACTGCCCAATAAAAATACTCAGATACCCACCTCACCAAGCCAAACCCCATAGATTTATAAAATGGAGACCACTAACAAACTTTAACCCAGACACTTTCAAATCTCTCCTATCTAACATGAGCTGGAACCCTTTAAAACTACTCCCCTTAAATGAAGCAGTCCAGTTTTCTAATTCCACTTTCCTAAGCATCTTAAATTCTCCTGCTCCCATTAGAAAAGTCTGTGTAAAGTCTAACCCATCTCCATGGCTGTCTACAAACACTCGTGCCTTGCTAAACAATAGGGGCAGAGCATGGAAAGCCTGGGCCAAAAACAAGCTCCAAAAAGACCTCCAAAAATATAAAGAACTAAGAAATATTGTCAAAAGCCACATAAATAAGGACAATAAAAACTTTTATAACAACCCATTATCTACCTTCAAATCAAACCCCCAAAAATTCTGGCACTAATACTGCACCCAGGAACTCCAAGCACCCCAGATCCCTACCCTGACAAAACTCATGACGAAACTGCTTCTATCTTTAACAACTACTTTATAGACTCAATATCCAAATTACTACATCATAACAGCAACCTCCCCTCAATCAATAGCCCAAATAGCTTAAACTCATCTATAAACAGTAACCTAACTACCAGTTTCTCCCTTAAACATGTCTCTATCAACTACGTTAAATCCCTACTATCCAAATTAAAACCATGCTCCACATCAGTAGACAACATCCCTTTCTCTTTCTTTTAGACTGCTGCTGACATCCTTGCCTTTCCTGGTGCTATCCTAATAAACCGCTCTATCACTGAATCTACTATTTCCTCTATCTGGAAGGAATTTTGTACCCTTCCAATACACAAAGGAAGTAACTCTACTGACATATCCAATTTAGACTATAGCTATACTCTCACCACTCTCCAAAATTCTTGAAAAATGTATACACAAACAGGTTATACACTACCTTCGGAAAGGAAATCTACTTACACCTACCCAACAAGGCTTTTGTCCTATGCATAGCACCACTACAGCTCTCCTGTCTTTTCTTAACTCAGTATCAGTTGCTAGGGATAACAACAAACTTCTCTCCTGTCTATCGACCTCTCTAAAACCTTTGATACAGTCTCTCGCAGACTCCTTCTCCATAAACGCAGAAATTTACACTTCTCACCCACTATTGTTTCTTGGTTTGAAAGCTACCTCTCCAACAGACTCCAATCAGTAAAATGGTTCTCAGCATATTCCCCCCTCTTCCCTGTTAAAATGGGTGTTCCACAAGAGTCCATTCTCGGCCCTCTTCTTTTTAACATCTTTACCAATCTTTCTCTCCTCTTCTTGTCCTAGGTCCTCCTTGATACAATACACAGATGATTCTACACTAATCACTATTGCTGACTCTGCAACTCAACTAAACTTAGTCACACAGGCCTCTTTTACCTCTGTTGAAAATTGGCTCTCAGAAAATCAACTCATTCTAAATCCTAAGAAAACAAAATTACTACTCTTTCTCCTTAAAAACCTCTACCATATCAAACCTTCCTTCACAATACTGTCACAAAATAACACCCAAATACAGGTTGACACTAGTACAAAACTCCTAGGTGTTACTATTGATGATCATCTTTCATTTGATTTACACATTAATAACTGTATCAAAAAACACATCAGAAGCTAGGTCTCCTCTACTGTAACAAAAAATGTCTTACCAATACTGCAAAGCAAACCCTTTCTAACTCGTACCTCTTCCCACTTTACTCTACAGTTCTCAAATTCTCACTTGCCTCAACACTGGTCTACTAACCAAGTTAGAAACAACCTACAACAAGATTGCCAGATTTGCAGCCCAAAATACATAGAAATCCCATCACTGTCTATCACTAAAAGAACTAAGTTGGCTAGAATTACCTAACCTGCTCCTTTTTAACCAATTTCAGATCATTCACTCAATTCTTTACAACCTTCATACTGTCCTACTATATGAAATATAATCTCTCATTATTTACCTACAATGTCACTCCACAGTTCTGAACAAAACCTACTGAAAATCCACAAACCTAGGACCAAAACTGGTCACTATGTCTATAACTTTAATCCTTCCAAGTCTTGGAATAGCCTTGTTGTTGCATCTTTCGGCTTTTCCTGGTTAGGGGTCGCCACAGCGGAACTCCGGTCCACTAATGATTGGCAGTAGATTTTTAAATGCCAAGTTGCCGGCCCTGATGCACAACCTTCAATGAAGGTACGGCCATTCACGCATGTCTCCACACAGAAGACGCTCTAGCTGAGAATCGAACAGGACAGCGTCTTACTGAGAGGTGACAATGCTACTGCAGTACCTACCTCTGGATATTAGATCCCTTGAGCAACCCAAACAATTCAAATCAGCTACTAAAAATACCTGAAAAGTAAATGGATCTGTCAATGTAATTACCCTCTATAAACCATCCCTAGTATCCTTTCGTTCCATTTGCTCTCTCTCCCTTCTCTACTCTAACTTTATTTCTATCACTTCCAGCTGCTGCATCTCTGTCTAAACACACCTTGTAAAATACCCCAGTTTCACTGGTTATAATTAAATCTGTATACAATACATACCACAAAATGTCTTCCTTCTGATGAATGCATTTCATTAATTGTCTACCTGAAAAGTATTATTTAATTTCTGCATTTTAATATGCACTATAAGCATATGTTTTCTTCTGATGAATGTATTTCTACAATTGTTAAAATGACTAATATGCAATTTCTGCTGGAGCTTTTCTCCTTGAGCCTCCACTGAAAAAAGGCTATGTAGCTCAGTCGGACAAACCCGATCAACAAATGTAAATAATAAAGTGGAAGCTGAGGAAATCAAATCTGAGATTCTAGAAACAGCAAGAGCAGTTGGAATTAAACAGCTGATACTGGCTCAAAAATCACAGAGGTAGTGATTAAGTTTGATCCAGTTGCCCTACTGAAACTATAGTAGGGGCAAATAATACACCAGCATAGGAGGTCACAGTGTGTCTGATCAGACCAAGAAGTACACTTGCACCGTACCCTATTTGAAACGCACACAAAACAGTGCCGCCACCTTAATAGGGTATTGCCTCAATTTGGCAGCATGCATGACAGGACCACAGAAGGAGTGCTACACACACAAAAAATGGTTCTTCATGGGTGCCATGACAACCAGCCAGCTTTCAACTTCTGAGCCAAATAAGGTTAATCCCCAGTTGGAAGACGTGACAATATGAGCACCACTTGGTGTAACAAATGATGAATAAATTGGTTAAAAGATAATGGCAGAAGCCTGGTAGTTGGCAGGCAAAGGGCTAGGAAAGGTACAGCAGGCAAAATAGAAACCTACTGAGGAAGCAGAAGGCAAGTGTCTTCTTCCCCCTCCCCATGAAGTACTTGACCTCTGAATAAGGGAGCTTTGCCAGCTTTTCTACTGACAGTCAGCTGTTCTAATAACAGACGAACAGCAGCATTGCAAATGGAACAGGTCATACAATTTGGAGCCTCAAAATTGAAAGCAGCAGACATGGACATATCGTCAACCCTGGCCAAAGTCTTAGTTCATTATATAGTGGAATGAGCCAGAAAATGCGACAATCATGCAACCTTTCGTAACATAGTATACTACTCAAAAGATACTTCTACAGATCTGCCTTTCTAGGAGATGAAAATGTCTGAAAGCCTCCAGCTAACAAAAAGAGCATCCTTTAAGTCAGGGTTGTGTGTGGGATTAATCCAGGTCTTTTCAGCCCTTTTTCAAAAATAATCTCTTCTAGGGGAATGAAGGACAACAACAGGGCAGTTTAGAGAGATCTTCACAATGCTAAGAGTTTCCCTAAAAGAAAAAGGTTCTGTGTTTAATCACAGAACCCACATTAACAGAAACTGCAAATCAGTGACGCTACATATTTGACAACGCCATTCACTGACTTGCTCAAAAAAGAGGTTTGCAGGGAGGGGCAAACCTGGCTACACCTCCACATCAGCATAACGTACAGTTGTGTACACTTACCATAAATGTAGATGTTCGAGTGTATTCACTGTTGCAGTCATCACCTGTGGGTTATCCCTGCTGTGGTAGCCCTCAGCCAGCCCAAATACCAGAGTCAATGTTTTTTTGTGTCAGCTGCCATCACCTGTAGTCTGACGTCAGGTTATCGGTGCTATAAAGCAAGGCAGCCAATGTCATTACATCAGTTTTCTTACCCTAACCCATCGGAAGCACAAGGAAATAAGGAAAAGTGGTCCTGGTGGCTAAAAGCCACTATGGGAATCTTATGTCCCCCTAGGGGAAGATGCTATATGGGGGATGGAGGGAGGGAAACCAGGACTGCAACAGTGAATACTCAAACATCTATGGTAAGTGTACACAACTATACTATGTTCATGTTTCACTGTTACAGTCATCACCTGTGGGAGGATTTCCAAAGCTGAGGAGAGGGGTAGAAGGATAGGTTAGAGTCCTAGGAATGGGTCAGCAGGGCCTGAAGAACTGCAGAGGCAAACCCTGCCCTAGACTTAGAAAAAAGAGGTAGATGGTAATGCTCTGTAAAGGTATGGACAGAGGTGCAGGTGGCAGCTTCCAAGATGTCCCTGGTGAGGACTCCCCTGAGGAAGGCTGTGGAAGTGGAGACTGCCCTAGTGGAATGGGTATGGATGGACATGTAAGTCTGTTGCAGAAATGGATACAGTGTGATATCCATTTGGAAATTGTTTGTTTGGAAATGGGCTTCCCCTCTGCCACAGGGGCAAAGCTGACAAGTTGTTGGTCTGTTTTTCTGAATGGTTAGTATGGTCCAGATAGTATCCGAGTTGTCTGTGCATGTCTAGTGAGTGTAGAATTCTTTCCCCCTTGTTGTGAGGGTTGGGAAAGAATGTGGGTAGGTGTATGGCATGGTTGAGGGTCACATCAGATACCACATTGGCCATAAAGGAGGGGTTAGTCCTCAGGGAGACCCTGTCTGCATGGAAAATGATGAAGGGCTCAGCAGTCATGAGAGCATGAAGTTCTGATACCCGTCTGGCTGAGGTGATAGCTAGTAGGAAGGCAGTCTTCCAGGAATGGTATTTCAACTCTGTAGAAGGAGCAGGTTCGAAAGGAGGTAAGGTTAGTTTTTCTAGAACATAATTCAGATCCTAGGGTGGAGTAGGAGGCCTTCTGGGAGGTCTGATATTAGAAGCCCCTCTGAGGAATTGCTTAATCAAAGGATGAGAGAAGAGGGGTGGGTCTGAATCGTAATGGGCAGAAATGGCTAAGGCATGGATTTTAATACAGGAAAAAGAGGCCAATATTGAGTAACTCAGCTAGGTAATCCAAAATGAAAGGGATGGGAGGTACTGGCCCCTTTGGACTGGTTCCAGGGCAGAATCATTTCGATTTCCCTGTGTATGATTTTCTAGTGCTGGGCCTTCTGGCCTCTGTGATGATGTCAAGGACCTGTTTGCTTAACAGGGACTCCTTGTTAGCTTTTAAGGTAGAAACCATGCTGAAAGATTGACAGCCTGTAAGTCTGGGTGCAGTATCTTCCCCCTCACCTGGGTCAAGAGGTCTGAGATCAGGGGATGCTGCTGGGGGGGGGGGGCTGTAAGATCAGGCTGTGCAGTAAGAGGAACCAATGCTGTCTGGGCCAATCTGGAGCAATGAGGATGGCCTTTGGTCTCTCCTCCCTTATTTTGATCAGTACCTTGGGAATAAGGGGCAGAGGAAAGAACACATACACAAAGAGGGAGTTCCAGGGGAAGGTCAAGGCATCCACCTTCCATGCTAGGAGGTGATACTCTCTGGTACAGAACTTCTGCAGCTGGTGGTTGAGTTGCGAGGCAGAGAGATCCACTTCCGGAGTCCCCCACTCCTCAGTGATTTGCAGAATGATTTCCCTGTGGAGCTGCCATTCGTGGGGGTCCAGTAAGTTTATGCTTAGGTGGTCTGCCAGGGTGTTGCTGACCCCTGGTAGGTATTGGGCAATTAGGTGTAGACCCATGGAGGTGGCTGTAAGCCAGGGGCTCATGGCTAACCTGCACAGTGAGTAAGATTGCCCCCCCCCCATTTGTTGATATACCACATTACTGTGGTGTTGTCTGTTTTTATAAGGAGAACCCCTGGCTTGAGATGGGATTTGAAAGATGTCAGAGCCTTTTGCACTGCCATCATTTCTTTCTTATTGACTGCAAGTGAAGTTGCTGGGAATCCCAAAGACCTTGGGTGCACCTGCCTGCTAGGTGAGTGCCCCAAGCAATGTCTGAGGCATCGGTGGTGATGGTCTGGCCAGAAGGGCAGAGGATGAAGGAAGACCCTTGTTCATGGCACAGTACTGTACCCACCAGAGAAACTTGGCCCTTATACATGGGATCAGAGGGAGAGAGGTCTCTAGGGACTGAGAGTGCTGGCACCAAAGGTTCTTTAAATACCACTGAAGTTTTCTCATGTGAAGCCTGGGCAGAGGAATGAGAAGGATGCAAGATGCCATTTATCCCAGGGCTTGCAGGAAAGTACAGTTGTGTACACTTACCATAAATGTAGATTTTAGAGTGTATTCACTGTTGCAGTCATCAAACTTGGGTTATCTGCCTGCAGGTAGCCCTCAGTTGGCCCAAATACCAGAGTCTTGGGATTTCTGCATTGGATGCTGTCACCTCTTCCATGACGTCAGGTCATCAGGGGTATAAAACATGCAGCCTATGCCATTACATCAGTTTTTCTTGCCCCAGATGTCAGGAGCCCCCAAAACAGGAAGCAATCACATGGTGTGGAATACCTCCAGTATAAAGTAAATACCATTTCCATAAGATATGGCCAAAAAAGAGGATAGGTAGAAGGTATAGAAAAGACGGGGCTGGAGGGAGGGTAACCAGGACAGCAACAGTGAATACTCTTGAACATCTACATTTATGGTAAGTGTACACAACTGTACTATGTTCATTGTGTTTCACTGTTGCAGTCAACATACTTGGGTTGATTCCCAAAGCTGAGGAAGGGTGGAGGCAGTCAAGAAGTATTAGGGCTGGGTAGCAGGCCTTGTAAAACTGCTGAGGCAAATCCAGCTCTGGATTTAGAAAAGATAGGTAAGTGGTAATGCTTGGTGAAGGTGTGTACAGAACTCCAGGTTGCAACTTCCAGGATGTCCCTGGTTTCCCTGAGAAATGCTGTCGAGGTAGCCCTAGTGGAATGAGGTGTGATCCCCTGTGGGGTAGGTTTTCCATAGTGTTTGTAGCAGAAATGGATGCGGTGTGCTATCCATTTAGAAATGGTTTGCTTTGAAATGGCCTTGCCCTCGGTCCCTGTAGCAAAGCTGACTAGCAGCTTGTTGGATTTTCTGAAAGGTTTAGTCCTGTCAAGGTAGAACCTGAGCCGTATGTGCACGTCCAAGGAGTGCAGGATCCTTTCCCCTTTATTCTGAGGATTAGGAAAAAAGGTTGGTAAATGGATGGATTGGTTTAAAGCCACTTTGGGCATAAATGATGGGTTAGTCCTGAGGGAAACCCTATCCACATGGAAGATAATGAAGGGTTCCACAGCCATAAGGGCCTGTAACTCAGACACTCTTCTTGCTGAAGTGATGGCTAGAAGTAAGGCTGTTTTCCAAGAGAGGAATTTTAACTCTACTGTAGCAGCAGGCTCAAAAGGGGGGAGTGTGAGCTTCTCTAGTACAAAGTTAAGGTCCCAGGCAGGAGTGGGAGCTCTCCTTGGGGGTCTTAAATTGTTAGCTCCTCTCAGGAACTGTTTAATCAGATAGCAAGAGAAGAGGGGTGTCTCAGTATTGTAATGAGCTGAGATGGTAGAGACATGAATCTTAATTGATGAGAAGGATATGCCTTTGTGGAGCAGCTCTGCTAGATAATCTAGGATTTGAAGTAAGGTGGGCATGACTGTGTCCTTTCTTTGAGACTGGCTCCAAGAACAGTATCGTTTCCATTTTTCTGAATATGATTTCCTAGTACTAGGCCTCCTGGTCTCAAGGATAACATCCAGCACCTGTTTGCTGAGGGTTGCTGGTGATGTATTCAGGGAATAAGCCAGGCTGACAGGTTCAGGGTTTGCAGCTGAGGATGCAAAATATGTCCCTCCTGCTGGGACAGCAGAGATTGGGTCTGATGTAGGTGCCAGGGTGGCATTACTTTCAGACTGCATAGGAGTGGGTACCAGTGCTGGTGTGGCCAGTCTGGTGCAATAAGGATTGTCCTTGGCCTGTCCTGTTTGATCCTGAGTAGTACTTTTGAAAGGAGGGGCAGAGGGGGAAAGACATAGATTGAGAGGTTTTCCCATGTAAAGGATAGGGCATCCACTTTCCATGCTTGGCTGTTGGGATTTCTGGAGCAAAATTTACTCAGTTTATGGTTTTGAGGGGAAGCAAAGCGGTCCACCTCTGGTGTCCCCCACCTGTGTATTAGAAGTTTGAATGAGTTGGGTTCCATTTTCCACTCATGTAGGTCCATTAGATTTCTGCTTAAGTCATCTAACAGTGAATTTTGTTTGCCTGGCAGGAATTGAGCTTGCAGGTGCACTTAATTGATCAAGGCTGTGTTCCACAGAGCCATGGCTAACCTGCAGAATGGGTAGGAATGAGTTCCCCCCTGCTTGTTTATGTACCACATAACTGTGGTGTTATGTCTTTATCAAGAGTTGCCCTGGCAGGATAAGGTATTTGAAGGCTGTCAGTGCATTCTGTACAACTAACATTTCTTTTTGATTGATATGCAGGTGAATTTGTCCTGGGCTCCATTTGCCTTGAATGCATTTGCCTGCCATGTGAGCCCCACATGCATAGTCTGATGAGTCTGGTGGCAGGGGTTGAGTGAAAGGGAGTCCTTTGTTGTGGTTGCAAGCCTCTGCCCACCAAAGAAATTCTGTCCTTAGGCAAGGAATGATAGGAATCACTGTTTTAGGTCCTGAGAATGTTGACACCAGAGACTTTTTAAGCACCATTGAAGTTTCCTCATATGCAGTCTTGGATATGAAATTAGTAGAATTCATGAGGCCATGAACCCTAGGGCTTGCAGTATTTTTCCTGCAGAGAGCTAGGTTGGGGTGGCCAGTAGTTTGAAGTAACTTGTCAAATAAACCTTTTCTAGAGTGAGGAATGCCATCTGGGAAGCTGTGTTCAAGCTTTCTCTGAAGAATACAATCTTTTGGCTGGGTACCAGATGTGATTTCTTTTCATTGATGATATACCCCAGAGAAGTTAGGAGTCTCTTTACAAATGGCAGGTGCTGAAGTACAATTCCTGACTATCTGCCTGAATCAGGCAATCGTCCAAGTATGGGTAAATTTTAATATTTCTCTGCCTGCAGTATGCAATGGCTGGAGCCAGGCACTTTGTGAATAAAATGGGTGCAGTAGATAAGCCAAAGGGAAGTGCAGAGAACTGACAGTGCATAGAGCCTGCTCTGAAATGTAGATATTTCCTGCAATATTCCCTTATGGGGATGTGCAGATAAGCTTCTTTTAAGTCTAGGGTGACTAGTCAGGAGTCCTTGGCTAGCATAGGAAGCAGCTGCTGGAGAGTAAGCATTTTGAATTTTGGTACCACCAGGAAGGTGTTGAGAGTTGACAGATCCAGAATAGAGCACCAAGAGTTCTCTTTTCTGTGCACCAGGAACAATCTGGAGTAGAAACCCTGTTCCCTTTGCTCTGTTGGAATAGGTTGAAAAGCCCTGATACTGAGAAGAGAAGGTACTTGCTTTTGGGCCTCTGCCCACTGGTTTGGAGGAAGGTCTGGCAATCCATTTGGGATTGGCAGTGAGTGGAAGTAGGATCTGTATCCCTGAGATACAATGTTTAAGACCTATCAGTCTTGGGTAATATACTCCCAGTTTTTTGCATGCAGGGCGAGTTTTCCTCCTATGGGTGCAAGTACTTGGGCATGGCTGGGAAGGATGAAGAACAAGTCACTGTGAACTTTTTCCATAAGGGGGTGGCTTACCACTCCCTGTTTTTGAGGAGAGAGCACTCTATTGTTTAGATCTGTGCATACCCTGAGACTGTAGTCTTTGTGGTCTGTTGCCCCTGGGTTTGGACTGAGAAGGTCTGGGAGGGACTGGAAAGGACCAGTTTTTTGAAGGCCAATGCCTACTGAACCTAGGTGGCTGTACCTGTAAGAAATATTTAACAGTTTGTATAGATTTAGCTTTTTCTTCCATCTTTTTAAGAACTTCTGCTTTTGAGCCAAACAAACATTTTTGGTTTAATGGAGCATCTACTAATTTTGCTTTGACATGGTCTGGCAAGATTTGTTCCTTCAGCCAAGCATGCTTTCGCAGGACAGACCCACTGACAGCAGCCCTGCAAGATGCCTCTAAGACATCAAAACCACACTGCAAAGTATGTTTACCAACTTGGTTTGCAGAATGCATTAACTCTTGTAAGTCTTTATTTTCTGCACAATCAGGAATCAACAACATTTTTGTTTAATTAGTTCCACAATATGCTGATGGTACTTCAACATGTGAAACTGGAAATTTAAAGCCCTGATGGTAAAAGTTGCAGAGGTATATACCTTCTTACCCCATCTGTCTAGAGCCCTAGAATCCCTGTCCGAAGGGGGATAGGGTTTTTGGCTGTAGTAGCCTTAATATCTTTAGTTCCCTGGGAAATGGTCTCTGGATCTGCAGTGGGATTTTTAAAGCGAAATTTGTGAGAGTCAGGTACTCTGTAGTACCTGTCAGACTTTCTAGGAGCTAGTGGTAAAGTATCAGGGGTAAGACTGGATTCCATGAAGACATCATCTAGAATATCCAGGACAGGGAATATAACTAGAGGCCTATGTTGAGCCAAGTCTAAAAATTCCCTCAGTCTCTCTTTTTGGACTGTGGGTAGTCCTGGCATTCCCAGTGGAAATTCTCTCTTGGGGTATGCAAGGTTTCACCGAAAGAAAAGTCCTCTGAGGGGAGGAGGCAGAGGGAATGGAATCCTCTGCATCTGAATCCTCATAGGTTGATAAGGGCATGTTCTGGTAATCACAGACTCATTGGACTCTGTAGAATCAGAAGAAAGATCAATTCTTTGTCTTTTAGAGGGGGAAGGCTGGCTTCCCCTAATTAAAGTAATAAGGTCTTCAGCCATTCTAAACATTTGTTTCTGTGGCATGGGAGCTTGAGAATGCACTTTGGTCATCGGTTTCCTAGGCGTAGTGCGAACTCTGGGCCTGAGAAATTCGTAGTTTTAGTCATTAACGAAGTAGTCGGTTTAATACGACCATCTGAAGGTCTGAATACACCCTCAGAAGCCGGTGCCTACACAGCGGCTCCGGACCCATCCAAGGTAGAGACATCCGCAGGTTCCATGGTCGAAGAAGCATCGTGTGGCATATTAGACTCCGAATGGGTCTCAGTAGAGGCCTGCAAATCTGTAGAAGTGGGTAACAGGGGCTGAGAAAGTGCCACACTGAGTACCGGCGGACTGATGACTAGCTTAAAGGAAGCGTCGGTGGCAGTTCTGGACCTATGCGGTCGTCTCTGTCTTTATCTTTGCATTTTTTTGGAAGATCAGTGGTCAGATAGCTTATCAAAACCATTTTGGAATACGGAGAATGAGAGCAAAAGAATTTAGAGACAAAAATAGCCCGATGACGAATAGCTCAGGTATTGAACAAGGCACAAAACTGACAGCGAGGAACGCCATGGTCTGGTCCTAAACATGTGATACAGTAAAAATGAAAATCTGTGTGAGATATTTGCTTTCCACAGGCAAGACAATTGTTAACTTTTTCTGACATCAGTTAGAGCAAGAAAAAAGGATCCCCAATGGGGTACTTAGCTTTAGAAGACTTCAGGTTTGAAACTCAAAAAACAAAAATTTCAGGTTGTGGCCGACCGGCACTTGTGAACTGCTTCTGCTTAGTGCTCCTGTGCGGCAAGAAAAGCTGATTTAATAGCATCAGCTGCATGTTTTATACCCCTGACGTCATGGAAGAGGTGAGGGCATCCGACACAGAAATCCCAAGACTCTGGTATTCGGGCCGACTGTGGGCTACCTGCATGCAAATAACCCAAGTGTGATGAGTGCAACAGTGAAACATGAACATCTGCCTCACAGTGAGGTGACTTCTGGTAGCCAGCTAGGTTAAGTAGAGAGGCAGGAAGCTCTGCTTTTCTGGGAATAGGAAGGCCATTTGGGAGGCCTTCTATCTTCTTGGTGGGGTTTTGCTTTGATTTTCTTTTGTTGATGGTAAACCCTAAGGATGTTAGAAGTGATTTGACAAAGAGAAGGTCCTGGAGCAGCTTTTCTTTGCAGTCTGCCTGAATGAGGCAGTAGTTTAGGTAAGGGTAAATCTGTATACTTCTCTGTCTGCAGAATGCTATGGCCGGGGCCAAGCATTTGGTGAATACTCTGGGAGTAGTAGATAAACCAAAGGGCAGCACAGAGAAAGTACAATTGTGTACACTTACCATAAATGTAGATGTTCGAGTGTATTCACTGTTGCAGTCATTATTCTTGGGTTATCCTGCCAGGGGTAGCCCTCAGTTGGCCTGAATACCAGAGGCTTAGTATTTCTGTCAGTTGCTGTCACTCCAGGACTGACATTAGGTCATCAATGGTATAAAAACAGGCAGCCAACACCATTACATCAGTTTTTCTTGCCCCAAATGTCAGGAGCCCCCAATAGGGAGCTAAGTTATGGTGGAGTAACACCAGCAGTAGAAAGTAAATACCAATAGTCCTGTAAGGGTGAGAAAGAGAGACAAGGGGGTTGGAGGGTGGGAAACCAGGACTGCAACAGTGAATATACTCAAACATCTACAGTTATGGTACATGTACAGAACTGTACTATGTTCTTCATGTTTCACTGTTGCAGTCATCACACATGGGTTGATTCCCAAAGCTGAAGAACGGGTGGAAGCAGTCAAGAAGAGTTGGGTCTGGCTAGTATGCCCTGCAGGACTGCAGTTGCAAAGCCTGCCCTAGATTTTGAAAAGGTAGGCAGGTGGTAATACTTGGTGAAGGTATGAACAGAACTCCATGTTGCAGCTTCCAGGATGTCCCTGGTAGGGACCCCTCTGAGAAAGGTTGCAGAGGTTGAAGTTGCCCTAGTTGAATGTGTTCTGACCCCCTTTGAGGGTGGTTTCCCATGGTGTTTGTAACAGAAATGGATGCAGTGTGCTACCCATTTGGAGATGGTTTGTTTTGATATGGCTTTGCCCTCTGCCCCTGGTGCAAAGCTGACTAGTAACTGGTCAGATTTCCTAAAGGGCTTAGTCCTATCCAGGTAGAATCTGAGCTGTCTGTGCATATCTAAAGAGTGCAGGATCCTTTTCCCCTTATTTTTAGGTTTAGGGAAAAAGGTGGGCAAGTGAATAGATTGGTTGAGAGCCACACTGGACAACACTTTAAGCATGAAAGTTGGGTTAGTTCTGAGGGAGACCCTGTCAGCATGAAAAATGATGAAAGGTTCCAAAGCCATAAGTTCTTGTAGCTCAGACACTCTTCTAGCTGAAGTGATGGCCAGAAGCAAGGCTGTTTTCCAAGAGAGGAATTTTAACTCTTTTAAAGCTGCAAGCTCAAAGTGGAGGGGGGCATGAGTTTTCCAACACAAAGTTAAGGTCCAAAGCATGGGTAGGGGCTCTTCTTAGTGGCCTTAAGTTGTTAGCCCCTCTCAGGAACTGTTTGATGAGAGGGTGTCAGAAGAGAGGTGGCTCAGTGCTGTAATGTGCAGAGATGGCAGAAGCATGGATTTTAAAGGAAGAGAAGGATAGGCTCCTGTGGAGTAGTTCTGCTAGGTAATCCAGGATGACAGGTAGGAAGGGCTGTGCTGGGTTAGCTCCTTTAGTCTGGATCCAGAAACAATACCTTTTCCAGTTGTCAGCATAGGATTTTCTAGTACTGGGTCATCTGGCCTCACGTACGACATCCAGGACCTGTTTGCTTAGGCTGGCCACTGGAGGAGAAGTCAAGGAATAAGCCAGGCTGCTAGGTTCAGAATCTGCAACTGTGGATGCAAGAACTCTCCCTCCTGCTGAGTCAGGAGAGTTGGAATCAGGAGGAGGTGCCATGAAGGCAACGGGGATAGACTGCACATTAGTGGGTACCAGTGTTGGCGTGGCCAGTCTTTGGCAATCAGGATTGCCCTTGGTCTTTCCTCCCTTATTTTGTGTAATACCCTGGTAAGAAGAGGTAGAGGGGAAATGCTTACATTGAAAGGTTTGCCCACTGGAAGGATAGGGCATTCACTTTCCAGGCCTTGCTATGAGGTTTCCTGGTGCAGAATTTGCTGAGCTGGTGGTTGTAGGGAAAGGCAATTAGGTCCACCTTCGGGGTACCCCATTTTTGAGTCACAAGGCTGAAGGTGTTGTGGTTTAATTGCCACTTGTGTGGATCTAGGAGATTTCTGCTTAAGGTGTCTGCCAGAGAGTTTTGGTTGCCTGGCAGGAATTGAGCTTGCAAATGAATATACATGGCTGAGGATGTGTTCCAAAGGGTCATGGCTAGCCTGCAGAGTGGGTTCACCTCTGCTTGTTGATGTACCACATTACTCTGGTGTTGCCTGTTTTGATTATTAGAGGCCCTGGAGAGATCTGAAAGCTGGCAGAGTGTGCTGAACAACTATTCATTGCTTTTTGGTTGATGTGCAGATGAATTTGGTTTGGGCTCCAGTGGCCCTGAATGCACCTGCCATCCCGGTGAGCACCCCAGGCATAGTCTGATGCATCTGTGGTTAGGGTCTGGGTGGCGAGGGGTTGAGTAAAGGAAAGTCCCTTGTTGTGGTTGCATGCTGCTGCCCACCAAAGAAAATCTTTCCATAGACAAGGTATTATAGGTATAATAGTTTCCAGGTCCTGAGAATGTTGACACCAAAGGCTCTTTAAGTACCACTGAAGTTTCCTCATATGCAGTCTGGCATATGGAATTAGTAGAATGCAGGAGGCCATGAACCCTAGAGCTTTCAGGATTTTCCTTGCAGATAACTGGGCTCTGGTGGCCAGTTGAGAGAAGTAGCCTGTCAGATAGGCTTTTCTGGAGTTAGAAATCTCATCTGGGATGCTGTGTCAAGGCTTGCTCCCAGGAGTACAATTTTTTGACTGGGGACTAGTTTGGATTTCTTTTCGTTGATAGTGTACCCCAGTGAGGTTAGTATGTCCTTTACAAATGTCAGGTGCTGTAACAGCTTTTCCTGACTGTCTGCCTGAATCAGGCAGTCGTCCAAGTAGGGGTAACTTTGAATATTGCTTTGTCTGCAAAAAGTAATGGCTGGAGGCAGGCATTTTGTGAAAACCCTGGGAGCAGTGGAGAAGCCAAAGGGATGTGCAGAGAACTGATAATGCATAGATCCTGCCCTACAACATAGATATTTTCTGCAAGAATCTCCGATTGGGATATGCAGATAGGCCTCTTTGAGGTCTAGAGTGGCTAACCAGGCATCGTTGGACAGCATAGGGAGAAGCTGCTGCAGTGTGAGCATTTTGAATTTTGGTACCACCAGGAAGGTTGTTTAGAATAGAGAGATCCAAGATTGGGCACCAGGTGCCCTCTTTTCTGGGTACCAGTAAAAGTCTGGAATAGGAACCTTGACCTATCTGATCTGCAGGAACAGGCTAAATTGCGCTCATGGAGAGCAGGGAATGAACTTGGTTTTGTGCCTCTGCCCACTGGTTTGGAGGAAGATCTGGGAATCCCTTTGGGGTTGGCAGCATGTGGAAATAAAAAAATTGTACCCCTGGGACACTATGTTGAGGATCCATCAATTGTTGGTGGTGGAGGCCCAGTTTTTTTCAATGGGAGTCGATTTCCTCCTAGGGGCATGAGCAGATGGGCAGAGGTGAGAGGAGGAGTTGAGAAGTTTTTGTGAATTCTTTCCATAAGGGGGTGGCTTAGCACTCCCTGGTTTAGAAGTGGAGGTACTCCATTGCTTAGATCTCTGCATACCCTGAGACTGCTGTCTGGGGAGTCTGTTGCCCCTAGGTCTAGTCTGAGGTACCCTTGAGGGGGCTGGAAAAGACCAGTGTTTCGAGGGGCAATGCCTGCTGAATCTTGGAGGCCGAACTTGCAAAAAGTTTTTAACTGTCTGCATAAACTTAGCTTTTTCTTCCATCTTTTTTAAAACCTCTTCTGCTTTGGTTCCAAACAGATTGTCTTTGTTCAGTGGTGCGTCCAATAATTTTGATTTGACATGATCTGGCCAAGTCTGTTCCTTAAGCCAAGCATGCTTTCTAAGTACAGAACCTGTGACTGCTCCCCTACAGGATGCTTCTAGGGCGTCAAACCCACATTGCAGGGTATACTGATTTTCCTGTAAATATATATTTTCTGCACAGGCAGGGAAGGTAGATCATTTTCGTTTAATGAGTTCTATGGTATGTTGCTGGTATTTCAGCATGTGGAACTGACAATTTAATGCTCTAATGGCAAGAGTTGCAGAGGTATATACTTTTTTACCCCATCTGTCTAAGGCTCGAGAATCCCTGTCCGAGGGGGTGAGATTCTTAGCTGTGGTTGCTTTTATTCCTTTAGGCCCTTGGGTGATCACCTCTGGGTCAGCAGTAGGATTCTTGAAAAGAAATTTGTGAGAGTCAGGGATTCTGTAATACCGGTCAGGTTTCCTTGGAGCAGGAGGTAAAGTATCAGGAGTTAGACTGGATTCCATAAAGACATCATCCAGAACAGGAGGGATAGCTAAGGGTCTGTGATGTGGTAAATCTAAAAATTCCTTGAGTCTCTTTTTGGAGTGAGGATAATCCTGGCATTTCGAATGGAAGTGCTCTCTCAAAGTATGTAGGGTTTCACCAAAAGAAAATCCTCTGGAGGCGAGGGAGAAGGAATGGATTCCTCTGCATCTGAATCCTCATAAGCAGATAAGGTCATGTTCTTCATAATCAGAAACCTTAAAGTCGTCGGACTTTTGGTCAGATAAAACTGCTGGGGACAAGTCCCTCTTTTAGCAGGGGAAGGTTGACTTCCCCTAATCAGCACAATAAGGTCTTACACCATTTTAAGCATCTGTGATTGTGGCAAGGAAGCAGGTGCGTGAGTTTGGGTAGTCAGTTTTTTAGGTGTAGCTTGTACTCTGGGTCTTAGAATCTTAGTAGTTTTAGAAAGAACTGAAGATGTGAAAGAGATTGTTGGTTTGTGCCAAATATCGGTAGTACGAAGAACTTCCTAAGAAGTTGGTGCCTGCACAGCGGCTCCGGACTCATCCAAGGTAGAGATATCCGCAGGTTCCATAGTCAAAGAAGAGTCTCGCGGCATACCGGACTCCAAATGGGTCTCAGTAGCGGCCTGCAAATCCATTGATGCAGGCATCAGGGGCTGCAAAAGCACCTCACTGAGTATTGGTGAACTGGCGACTAGCTTAACGGAAGGATCGTCGGCAGTTTTGGACCTGTGCGGTCTGTCTCTGTTTTTATCCTTACTTTTTTCGGAAGATCGGTAGTTGGATGGCTTACCGAAGCCATTTTGGAATATGGAGATAGAGAGCAAAAGTATTTAGCTACAATAAGGGCCCAATGATGAATAGTTCGGGCGTTGAACAAAAATAGGAAGCGAGGGATGTCTTGGTCTGGGCCTAAACAGATGACGCAGTAAGAATGGAAATCTCAGTGTGGTATTTGCTTTCCACAGGCAAGACAATTGTTAACTTTTTCTGACATTGGTTAGAGCAAGAAAAAAAGATCCCCAATGGGGTACTTAGCTTTAGAAGACTTCAACTTCAATTTTGGAAATGAAAGCTCAGGTAGAAGCAGACCAGCACTTGTGCAAACTGCTTCTGTTCGGCAAGAAAGACTAATGTAATGGCGTTGGCTGCCTGTTTTTATATCACTGACGACCAGACGTCAGTCCTGGAGCAACAGCAACAGATGCATAAATACTAAGCCTCTGGTACTCGAGCTTACTGAGGGCTACCCCTGGCAGGATAATCCAAGTTTGATGACTGCAACAGTGAAACATGAAGAATTTCTGTAAGTACTGTGAGCCTGCATTGAAGCACAGGAATTTCCTGCACAATTCCCTGATGGGGATGTGGAGGTAGGGATCTTTTAGGTTTAGGGTCACTAGCCAGGCATTTTTTTGTTAGCATAGGCAGCAGCTGCTGCAAAGTTAGCATTTGGAATCTGGGGACCACCAGGGAGGTGTTCAAAATGGATAGATCCAGGATGGGGTGCAAGTGCCCTCTTCTCTGGGAGCAAGGAATAGTCTAGAATAAAAGCCTTTGCCTGTTTGCTCTGAGGGGACAGGTTCTACTGCCCCCTGGGATATGAGAGTTTGGGCCTGTTTCAATGCCTCTGCCCACTGATTTGGAGGCAAGTCTGGGTACCCTCTTGGAATTGGGAGTTCGCTGAATGAGAATTTGTATCCCTGAAAAATTATCTTTAAGACCCATTGGTCCTTTATTACAGAAAGTCAATTGTCTTTGAAGTGGGAGAGCCTTCCTCCTAGTTTTTGAGGAATGAAGGGAGGGCAGAGGGGGAGTCATTGTGTTTGCCATAGAAGGTTGGCTTAGAACTCCCTGCCGTAGAAACGGAAGTGGTCCATTGTTTGCTTCTCTGCTGGCCCTGGGATAGGGGCCTGGATAGTTTGTCCCTGCAGGGCTTACCTTGGCCCTGTCTACTAGGTGCAGGGAAGGCCCACTGCTTAAGGGAAAGTTCCTGCTGAATCTGGGAGTTTGAACCTGAAAGAAATATTTTACTGCTGCATAGATTTTGCTTGGTCTTCCATCTTTTTAAGCACCTTTTCTGCTTTTTCCCCAAACAAATGCTCCTTATCTAGGAGTTCATCAATAAGTTTAGACTTGACATGATCAGGGAAAGGTTGTTCCTTCAGTCATGCATGTCTCCTAATAACAGATTATGTCACTGCTACCCTGCTAGAGGCTACTAGGGCATCATATCCACATTGTAATGAGTGTTTGGCCACTTGACAAGCAGAGTGCAGTAAATCTGCTAACTCTTTTGAATTAGCACAGTCAGGAAAGGTAGCAATCTTCTGTTCTATTAGTTCCAAAGTGTGTTGTTGATATTTTAACATATGGAACTGGCAATCGAGCACTCTGATAGCTAAGGTTGCAGAGGTGTATACTTTTTTACTCCATCTGTCCAGAGAGTAATCTTGGCAGAACTAGTCTTAGCTCCTTTAGGTCCCTGTGTAATGACCTCTGGGTTTGCAGCAGGATTTCTGTATAGGTATTTGAGAGACTCCAGTACTCTGTAGTACCTGTCAGATTTACTGGGAGCAGGAGGGAGGGTGTCCGGGGCTAAGCTGGATTCATGGAAAACATCATCCACCACTTCTAAAATGGGGTGGCCAGAGGTATGTGCTGGGGCAGGTCCAGAAACTCTCCAAGTCTTTTCTTAGACTGTGGGGAAGTCCTAATATTCCCACTGGAAATGTTCCCCGAGGGACTGAAGGATTTCCCCAAAGGAAAGGTCCTCTGTAGGGGAGGCAGAAGGGATGGATTCCTCTGCATCTGAATCCTCATACACAGTTAAGGAATGCTGTTCCTCTTCAAAAACTGAATAGTCAGATTCCTCAGAATTCTGTTCTGTCAATTTCCGGCAAAGGGTGCCTTTTCCTTTTAGAAGTTGTGTCCTGACTACCCTGGATAAGGGAGAGGAGTTCCTCTGCCATTCTAAGCATTTGTGCTTGGGGTGGTGGAGCAGTAGGAAGATGGTGACTAGAAACAGATTTCTTAGGAGTGGCCTGGCTTCTAGGCTTGAGAGAATCCGTCAGTCTGAGAGAAATGGTAGTCGGATGCAAAGACAGCATTTTTTGTCTAGATTCGGTAGAGCGAAAGGCCTCCTTGGAAGCCAGTGCTTGCATCGTGGCTTCGGACCCAACCGAGGCAGAGACAGCCAAAGGCTCAGAAGACGAAGAAGATTTCTGCTGCATACCAGACTCCAAAAGGGTTTCAGTAGAGGCCTGCGTAGATACTGAATTGGGCATCAGGGGCTGTGAAAGCACCTCACTGAATTCCAGAGAAATGACGACCTGCTTTAGCGGCAGTGTCGTCAGAAGGCTTAACCTAGTGTGGTCTGTCTCTATCTTTAGCTCTATTTTTTTGGAATGTCCACGGATTATTGGCTGATGGATGCCATATTGGAATGTGAAGACAAACAGGAAAATAATGGTCTACAAAAAGAGCTCTACGGCAAATTGTTCTCACATTAAAGAGGGCACAGAACCTGCAACGGGGGACATCATGGTCTGGGCCTAAATTAGTGATGCTGGTGTGGGATCAGCTTGCCACAGGTGAGACAATTGTTAACTTTTTCAGACATTGGTTAGTGCAAGAAAAAAGGATCCCCAACAGGATACTTAGCTTTAGACATTTTCAGCCGAAATTCAATTTCTGGTAGTGACCAACTGGCACTCGTGCGAACTGCTTCTGCTGCGGGCTCCACAGCAAGAAAGACTGATGTAATGATGTCGGTTGCCTTGCTTTATGCCACTGATGCAAAAAAAAAATTGATTCTGGTATTTGGGCTGGCCGAGGGCTACCACAGCAGGGATAACCCACAGGTGATGACTGCAACAGTGAAACACGAACAACATCTAAGCATACGGACTCCAAAGATGCACAAGCTTGGAAGCATGAGAAACTTCCTTATCCCAGAGTACCATGATCTTATTGTATTATACTTTTTCTAAAAAAAAAAAAAAAACACTGGAGCTCATGCAACTGTTAACTATTCACATTTTGATGCAAAAAAGTGCAATAATCAGCAGGTATTCAAATATCCATCATGGGGTGTGAAAGGAAGTATCTAAGATGGGCAAGTATAATGATTCTTCTATTTCCCTCTCCAGGAGACTGGAGGGGTTGGAATTCACCTAGAATCAGGCAGCGAATGATAGGGCTGTGCCATTCTTATACTGGACGTGTATGATAGAAAACAGAATGACATCACATCTGAGAGGGGGTAACAGACTTCTAGAGTGAGAAGGAACTGCTATCCACACTCAACTGGCAAACCTCTGACCCTGGGAGAAAGAAAATGAATGGACTCACTGGGCTCATTTACAGCAAGAAAATTGGACAGATATATGCTCAGTAAAGCAGTTAAGTACTAGAACCATGGTACTCTCAGAAACAATCACAGGATTAGTGATCACCTTTTCTGCCACCTTCATGACTGCCCACCAAGGAAATGTGCAAAGTTAGTTGCTCAAAGCTTGTGAAATACTGGAGAACAAGCATAAGGTAGCATTAAATAAAGACTGTGACTGGCCACTGCCCACTCTCCCAACTTTCCTGTCTTCTCACTGCTGTTAAAACTCCTGCCTGGGATCTCATGCAAGACCCTCTTGTTACTGTGCTGACTCCCACAAGAACCAAACTACTGGTATTAAGAAAAGCATCTGAACTTTTCCATTAACTGTATCATGTGACTAGACTGAAGCATTGACACCAGACAACTCTGCAAGCTGTTCTTCTTCCCAGACAGAAAAGTGTGCTCCTGTGTCAGTCCAAGTTCATGACTACTGCAAGCACACAGAGAATGGTACACTTTTTCAACAGAAACCATATAAACTTTAGTATGAAGAATGTTAGGACAGACATTCAAAACTGTGTGGCCAGCAATAAAGAGTTGGGGTTGCAAATAAGTTCCTCTGATCCCAACACAGTGGTTTGAGTAAAGGGGCTAGAAATCTTGAAAAAATGTGCAAATTGAACTCTACAGAAGGCAGCTGTCTCTGCTGCAATGGTTTTTGAGGGCAATAATTTTTCAAACAGCACTTTACCATACAATGGCAAAGCATAATGCAGTTACAATTCAAAATGGTTCATTTTAAAATGCAAATTCCTGCCTCCATGGATAAAGTGGACATATTAAAGGCCTACCTGAAACTCGAACACCTTCTTCACATGCAACATGTGCTGATTGGTTTTATTCACAGAAATGAAGGGAAAAAAGGGGAAGATGAAAGGGCCACTTAATTCGCTCCAGGAACAGGATTCATAGAGATGCACTGTGCAACAGAGAGAGGTCTGCACCTCATAACTGCAACACAATGCAATGTAAAGCAGACATGAATATCCAAACACACAGTAGGTCTAGCAGATAGTGGCATTCCTGTGTTGGAAACGCAATTCTAAAAAGCTGCAAGCCAGGAGCAATGAAAAGGGTAAACACACCAGCTTGTGTGAACCGTGTGAGAGTAGAAGGGATCACAAAGCATGAGGCAATGCAGTCTGTTGGCAAGTGCTGCACAGTAATAACTTACAGCATATTAACACCTGCTGTTTGGTGCTCAGTTAGCTGGACATGTATTGGTTCCATGAAACAAAATGGATACAGGACAGAAGAAAAATGGGAGAACATGGGAAAAAGTAAAGGAAGAGGCAAGGCAGATTTTCTGTATGCAAAGGTACCCACTGTATAAAGTGATGGGAAGAGTGATAAGGAAATGGGCAAGAAAGGTGGGGAAAGGTAGGCAGCAGGGGTGCACACAAAAGGCTGCACAAGCATGGGTGGATATACACACAACAGGAAGGAGGACACAGGTTGGCCAGAGACAAAAAGGGTAAACAAATGGTGATGGGGAACACTGACAATGCACAAAGGGTGAGCTGCGACACAACAAGATGGGGTAAACCTGGCTGAGGATAGATGTGGTACAGACAAGCAAACTATCTGTCAATCAGCCGTGAGAGATTTTAACAGCACCTGTCATATGGCTGCGATGGGTCAGGGTGGCCAGTGGCAGGAATAGTACAGTTGTGTAAGGAAACTTATAACAGTACATTTTCAAATTACTTCTGCTACAGTAATATAATCTATATAGTGGGTTATATCCAGTGCAGGATATAGCAGCAGGCCAGCTTCAAAAGCTCAAGGCAGCTACCACACAACCAAACCATTACTCATCTCAAAATGAGATAACTAAAAAGACTGGTTTTATTGCCATGCCCTTCAGAGCTTTCATGCCAACTAAAAGAGGGAAGCTAAAACCTGACAGGACATTGTTATAAACATTAAAAACACGTCCACAACCTGGTATAAAAAAATGAGGGTGGCTAGTGGTAGGAGGGAGCAGTTATGACAGCAGTGATCATTCGAACATCTACTGTTATAGTAAGTTTACTTACACAACTATACTGCTCTTCATTTTGATAACTGCTGCAGTAGCCCAAGCTAAATAGGTTTTTCAAAGGAGACAACTAATTGACTGAATGTTCTAAAGGCTTTGGTATGAATCAAATAAAATCTCAACTGCCTAAGCACATCTATACAATGAAAAGGTATTTGCCTTTATTGAAGAAACTGGGGAAAAACACAGGGAGATGAGCAGAACTGTTGAGGTTATTCTTGGAAGTTACCTTATGCAGAAAAGAAGGGTTCATATGAAAATACACCCTGCCTTTGTGGAACACCAGATAATGAGGAGAAGACTCAAGAGCTTGCAACTCCAAAAAATGACACCAAAAACAAGGTCTTCCAAGACAAGAGCTTCAATTCAGAAGTAGCTGAAGGTTCAAATGGAGGACCTGCAAAACAAAACACAAGCCCAAGGGAGGAACAAGATGCAGAACTGGGGGAACGAAGCAAAAAGGTAGCTTTGACGAATGCCTTGGAAATCTTGAGGGAAGCCAGAGGAACATTACACCTGCCAACATGGAAATTACTGAAGACTGCCAACTGCAACTTAATGGTAGAAAAATTGGAACCTGATTGAAACAACTCTGCAAGAAATTCCAAAACAGATTCTAAGGGAGGGGAAAAAGGGTCTAGTTCACCACATTCCTCCCAATGTACAAAACATCTCCATTTACTGGAGTACACTTTTCTAGTAGACTGTTTCTGATATGAAGACAAGATGTGAACTACAGCCTGTGAAAGCCTGGGATTTCTGGCCATCAAGGGAACTGGAAAAACCATGCGGTTAACTTGAGGGACTGAAGATTGGAGGGATTAAGACCCACTGGATGAGAAATGAGATCTGGAATAAGATAGTACAGTTGTGTACACTTACGATTAATGTAGATGTTCGAGTGTATTCACTGTTGCAGTCATTACATTTGGGTAATCTGCTTGCAGGTTGCCCTCAGTTGGCCTGATTAACAAAGTCTTGGGTCCTGCGTTGGTTGCTGTCCCTTCTTCCATGACGACAGGTCATCAGGGGTATAAAACATGCAGCCGATGCCATTACATCTGTTTTTCTTGCCCCAGATGTCAGGTGCCCCCATAATGGGGAGCAAATAAACATAAAAACACAAAGGTATACCTCCAACAAAAAACAAATACACCAAAAAGGCTTTATAGCATAGTAAAGGGAAGTAGAGGTATAGCCAGAAGAAGTTAGGGGGCTAAAGGGAGGGTAACCAGGACTGCAACAGTGAATACACTCGAACATCTACATTTATGGTAAGTGTACACAATTGTACTATGTTCTTAGTGTTTCACTGTTGCAGTCATTACATTTGGGTAGATTCCCAAAGCTATGGTTGGGAGGAGGAGTTTATATAGCATTAGGGCCAGCTATAAAGCCCTGCAAGACAGAAGTGGCAAAGCCAGCTCTGGATTTAGAGAAAATTGGCAAATGATAATGCTTGGTGAAAGTATGTACAGAACTCCAGGTAACAGCTTCTAGGATGTCCCTGGTAGGGACACCTCTGAGAAAGGCTGCGGAAGTAGATGCAGGCTGGTGGAGTGAGATCTGATCCCCTGGGGGATAGGTTTTCCATGGTGCTTATAGCAGAAATTAATGCAATGACTTATCCATTTAGAAATGGTTTGTGTTGAAATAGCCTTCCCCTCTGCCCCTGCAGCAAATGCTACCAGCAGTTGTTCAGATTTTCTTTGAGGTTTAGTCCTGTCCAAGTAGAATCTAAGTTGTCTGTGCACATCCAAGGAATGCAGAATCCGTTCCCCTTTGTTCTGTGGATTGGGAAAGAAGGTTGGCAAATGAATGGACTGATTATGAGCCACACTGGATACCACCTTGGGCATGAAGGATGGATTGGTCCTGAGTGACACCCTGTCTGCATGAAAGATGATGAAAGGCTTCACTGCCATAAGGGCCTGTAATTCAGTTATCCTTCTAGCTGAAGTGATAGCTAAAAGGAATGCTGTTTTCCAAGAAAGAAATTTAGTCTGCAGTAGCAGCTGGCTCGAAAGGAGGTAGAGTGAGTTTCTCCAATACAAAGTTAAGGTCCCAGGCTGGGGTTGGAGCTCTCCTGGGTGGTCTCAAACTTTTGGCCCCTCTGAGGTACTGCTTGAGCAGAGGATGAGAGAAGAGGAGAGGTTCTGTGTTGTAATGAGCTGAAATGGCTGAGGCGTGGATTTTTATGGAGGAGAAAGACAGGCCCTTGTGAAGCATCTCAGTTAAGTATTGCAAAATCAGAGGTAAACTGGGCGCTGCTGTGCTCATCCCTTGAGACTGGTTCCAAGCACAGAATCTTTTCCATTTTTCAGCATAAGATTTTCTAGTACTAGGCCTCCTTGCCTCTAAGATGACATCCATCACAGGTTTGCTGAGGGATGATAAGGGTGAGTTTAAGTAATTAGCCAGGCTGCAAGATTCAATGTTGGAAGCTGAGGGTGGAGAATCTGGTTCTCCTGCTGAGACAGCAGGGAAGAGGTCTGAGGCAGGTGCCATGGAGATAACTGCGACATACTGCGCAGGAGGGGGTACCAGTGTTGGTGCAGCCAGTCTGGAGCAATCAAAATCATCCTCGGTTTGTCCTATTTGACTTTTAGTAGAACTATGGAGAGCAGAGGCAGCGGGGGAAGGCGTAGACTGTTAGGTTTTTCCAGCTGAAGGACAGAGCATCCACTTTCCATGCTTGTTTGTGGGGAGTCCTTGTGCAAAACTTGTCCAATTGGTAGTTCTGGGGGAGGCAAGTAGGTCTATGTCTGGGCTCCCCCATTCACTTGTCAACATGTTGAAAATCCTTGGTTCCAGTTTCCACTCATGTGGGTCCATGAGGTTTCTGCTTAGTCCGTCTGCCAGAGTATTTAATTTTCCTGGCAGGAACTGAGCTTGTAGATGCACTTGGTAGCTCAAGGCTGTGTTCCACAATGCCATGGCTAGTCTGCAGAGGGGGTAGGAATGTGTACCTTCCTGCTTGTTTATGTACCACATAACTGTGGTGTTGTCCGTCTTTACCATTAGTTGTCCTGGAAGAATGTAGTCCTTGAAAGCTGTCAGAGCATTCTGTACAGCTAACATTTCTTTCTGATTGATATGTAGGTGCATTTGATTTGAGTTTCATTTGCCCTGAATGCACTTCCCTGACAGATGAGCCCCCTATACATAGTCTGATGCATCTGTTGTTAGGGTTTGGGTGGCAGGGGGAAGTGTGAATGGTAGTCCTTTGTTCTGGTGGCAGGCCTCTGCCCACCAGAGGAACTCTAGGCGTAGGCAAGGTATGATAGGAATAATTGTTTCTAGGGTGTGAGAATGTTGACTCCATAGGCTTTTTAGATACCACTGTAGTTTGCTCATATGCAGTCTTGCATATGGAATTAGAAGAATGGAAGAGGCCATGAACCCTAAGGCTTACAGCATTTGTCTTGCAGATAGCAGGGCTTTTGTGGCCACTTGTTTGAAATAGGTTATTAAATGAATTTGCTTTTCTGGAATGAGGTAAGCCTTCTGGAAAGTTGTATTCAAGCTTGCTCCCAGGAATGTAATTTGTTGACAGGGTACCAGCTGTGATTTCTTTTTGTTTATGGTGTACCCCAGACAAGTTAGAACCCTTTTTACAAATGCCAGATGATTCAAAAGTATGCCCCAGCTTTCTGCCTGAATTAGACAATCGTCCAGGCATGGGTATATTTGAATACTTCTTTGCCTGCAAAATGCAATAACTGGAGCCAGGCACTTTGTGAATACCCTGGACGAAGTAGACAAGCCAAAGGGAAGTGCAGAGAACTGATAATGCGTGTAGCCTGTTTTGAAACATAGGTATCTTCTGCAAGATTCCCTGATTGGGATGCGCAGGTATGCTTCTTTTAAATCTAGTGTTGCCAACCAGGTGTCTTTGCCTAGCATAGGAAGTAATTGAAGAGTCAGCATCTTGAATTTTGGAATCTCCAGAAAGGTGTTTAGATTAGACAGGTCCAAGATTGGACACCTTGATTTATCTTTTCTGGGTACCAGGAAAAGTCTGGAGTAGAAACCTTGTCCCTTTTCCTCTTCTGGTACCAGTTGACTAGCCCCATGCTCAAGAGAAAGTACTTGTTTTTGAGCCTCTGCCCACTGATTTGGGGGCAGGTCTGGCCACCCATTTGGTTTTGGCAACATGTGAAAATTAAATCTGTATCCCTGGGACACTATTTAAAACCCATTTGTCCTGGGTTAGGATTTCCCAGTTCTTTGCATGAAGAGCAATCTTTCCCCCAAAGGGGCGGTCAGAAGATAAGTGCTTGGAAATTTTAAGAGGAAGTCATTGAGATGGTTTACCATAGGGGGTGTCTTTTTATTCCCAGATTTGGAAGTGGAGGCCCCCGACTGCTTAGTTCCGAGAGTCCCTGGGACTGAAACCTAGGATTTTTTGCTGTGTTGGGGTTTGGCTTGAGAAGACCTGGAAGGGGCTGGAAAGGACCAATTCTTAGTAGGCCAGTGCCTACTAAATCTAGGAGGTTGCACTTGTAAAAAATCTTTAACAGTTTGCATAGATTTAGCTTGATCTTCCATCTTTTTAAGAACTTCTTCAGCCTTGTAACAAACAGGCGGTCCCGATTTAAAAGGGCATCCAACAATTTAGCTTTAATATGATCAGGCAAAGATTGCTCCTTAAACCAAGCATGCCTTCTAAGCACAGACCCAGTAACAGCAGCCCTGCAAGAGGCCTCTAAAGAATCAAAAAGTACAGTTTTGTACCTACCATAAATGTAGATGTTCGAGTGCTCATACAGCTGCAGTCATCACACTTGGGTTATCCTGCCGTCAGGCGGGTCCTCGGTCAGCCAAATTCCAAAGTCTAGGTCCGGCATCGGTTGTCGTTGCTTCTTCCCTGACGTCAGTGCGGCAGGGGTATAAAAGAGGCAGCCAACGCCATTTTCTTGCCCCAGATGTCAGGTGCCCCCAGAAAGGAAGGCAATACATGATGTTATGCAAACATACATAAGTAAATAAATCAAAACAGAAGTTGCAAGCAAATACACCATGAAGGAATTCCCCAAATAGGTTGTATGTTAAAGGTGTTTGTCATAAGCCCTGTCCTAAGAGGGGATGGAGGGAGGGTAACCTGGACTGCAGCTGTATGAGCACTCGAACATCTACATTTATGGTAGGTACAAAACTGTACTATGTTCATCGTGCATACAGCTGCAGTCATCACACTTGGGTAGAATCCCAAAGCTAAGTAAGGGTGGCTGGTACTAAGCGGAATTAGGAGGGGCTAGAATGCCCTGCAGGACTGCTGTGGCAAAGCCCGCACTAGATTTTGAGTATAGTGGAAGGTGGTAGTGCTTGGTGAAAGTGTGCACTGAACTCCAAGTAGCCGCTTCCAAAATGTTCTTGGTAGGGACCCCCCTGAGGAAAGCTGCTGAGGTAGCTGTAGCCCTGATGGAGTGGGATCTGATGTATACAGTCACTGGTTTTCCATGAAATGAATAACAAAAGCGTATGCAGTGGGCTATCCATTTTGAAATAGTCTGTTTGGAAATAGCCTTTCCTTGTGCACCTGTAGCATAGGACACAAAGAGCTGCTCAGATTTCCTGAATGACTTTGTTCTGTCCAAGTAATAATGAAGTTGCCTGTGAATGTCCAAGGAGTGTAGTAGCCTCTCCCCTTTGTTCTGTGGATTTGGATAAAAGGTAGGTAAATGAATAGTCTGATTCAAAGCCACACTGGATACTACCTTTGGTATAAAGGTAGGGTTGGTTCGTAAGGAAACCCTGTCCTGATGGAAAAGGATGAATGGTTGCACAGCCATGAGGGCCTGTAGCTCCGAAACCCTGCATGCTGAGGTAATAGCCAGAAGCAAGGCTGTTTTCCACGGCAAGTATTGTAGCTCTGCTGAGGAAGCCGGCTCAAAAGGAGGCAGTGTCAGCTTCTCCAATACGAAGTTGAGGTCCCAAGCTGGAACTGGTGGTTTCCGTGGGGGTCTTATATTTTTTGCCCCTCTGAGGAACTGCCTTAATAGAGGATGTGAGAATAAAGGAGGATCCGTATTGTATTGTGCTGAAATGGCTGAAGCGTGGATCTTGATGGAAGAGAAGGAAAGGCCACTGTTTAACATCTCAGCTAGGTACTGTAAAATCTGAGGTATATTTATTACCCAAGGATTCTGGCCCTTTGCTTGATTCCAGGAACAAAATCGTTTCCATTTGGCGGAGTAGGTTTTTCTAGTAGAGGGTCTCCTGGCCTCCAAGATGACATCCTGTACCTCTTTGGAGAGGAGAGTCTGTTGACAAATTAAGGTATTTTCCATGCAGCTAGATTTAGAGTTCTGAGCTGGCTGTGAAGGGTCTTGTAGTTGTGCTGGGACAACAGAAGAGGAACTTAAGGTAGGATCCATGGTGGTGAGTGTGACAGGCTCTTTAGGAGAGGATACCAGTGCTGTCGTGGCCAGTCTGGAGCAATGAGAATCATTTGTCGTCTCTCTGCTCTGGTTTTTAATAGGACTTTGGTCAGTAGAGGTAGAGGAGGAAAGGCATAGACTGTCAATGCTGTCCAATTGAAAGAGAGTGCGTCCACTTTCCAGGCCTGTGGATGATAGGTCCTTGAGCAGAATTTTTCCAACTGGTAATTTCTGTGGGTAGCAAATAGATCTATGTCTGGCTGTCCCCATGCTTGAGTTATCTTTGAGAAGACTTGAGGATGCAACTTCCATTCGTGTGGGTCTGTCATATTTCTGCTTAAGTTGTCTGCTAGTGTGTTTTCCTTCCCTGGCAGGAATTATGCCTGCAGTTGAACTTGTAATTCCAAGGCTGTGTTCCACAGGGTCATAGCTTGCCTGCACAGGGGGTATGAATGCGTCCCTCCCTGTTTGTTTATGTACCACATGACTGTGGTGTTGTCTGTCCTTATTAATAGCTGGCCCGGATGCAGTAGGTCCTTGAAGGTCATAAGAGCATTTTGCACAGCTAGCATCTCCTTTTGGTTGATGTGTAGGTGCATCTGTTTTTGGGACCATTTTCCCTGGATGCACTGATCTGCCATGTGTGCGCCCCAGGCGTAGTCTGAGGCGTCTGTTGTGATGATTTGACTTGCTTATGGTATACAGAAAGGGAGACCCATGTTTCTTTGGCATGCTTGAGCCCACCACAAAAATTCCTTTTGAAGGCATGGAATGAGTGGTAAAATTGTTTCCAAGCTGTGGCTGTGTTGACACCGTAAGTTTTTTAGGTACCATTGTAGTTTCCTCATATGCAGCTTTGCAAATGGTATTAGTAGGATGCAAGATGCCATGAACCCCAGAGCCTGTAGGATTTTCCTTGCAGTTAGCCTGGTTAAAGTTGCCATTTTGTTGGAGTATTGAGACAGTTGCCCTTGCTTGTCTGGCGTGAGGTAAGCCATCTGGGCCGTTGTAGTTAAGCTGGCACCCAGGAAAATTATCTGTTGAGAGGGTATTTTGATTTCTTTTTGTTCACTGTGTACCCCAGGCAGTTTAAGTTTTATTACAAATGCCAGATGCTGCAATAGAATGTTCTTGCTGTCCGCTTGGATCAGGCAGTCGTCCAGATATGGGTAGATTTGTATTCCTCATTACCTGCAGAAAGCAATTACTGATGCCAGGCATTTCGTAAACACTCCAGGCGCAGTAGATAAGCCAAAGGGCAAAGCAGAGAATTGATAATGGGTTGAACCTGCAAGAAATCTGAGGTATCTTCTGCAATCTTGTCTGATAGGGACATGCAGGTATGCCTCCTTGAGGTCCAACGTTACCAGCCAAGACTCCTTGCCCAGCATGGGAAGAAGCTGCTGTAATGTGAGCATCTTGAATTTTGGTACCTCTAGATATGTGTTTAGAATAGATAGGTCTAAAATGGGTCTCCAATCTTTGTCCTTCCTTGGTACCAGAAATAGTCCCGAGTAAAAACCTTGACCTTGTTCTTTTGCAGGTACCTCTTGCATTGCTTTCATATCCATGAGAGCGGAAATTTGTTTTTGTGCCTCTGCCCATTGATTTTGTGGCAGGTTTGGCATGCTTCTCATTTTTGGAAGGGTGTGAAAGTGGAACCTGTAGCCTCTGTCTATAATATCCAGAATCCATTTGTCCTTTGTAACGATGTGCCAGTTTTTTGAAAATAAGGCCAGTTTTCCGCCCAAAGGTGCTGCCATTATTGCTTTGTTTGGCAGGCATAGGGGAAAGTCATTGCGTCTGTTTCCTAAATGACTGTGGTCTATCTTCTCCAGCTCTTGGGGCTGGTGCTTGCCACTGCCTAGCTCTGTAAGATCCTTGAGGTTGTCCTCTACCCCTTGGGCATCTGAATCTACCCCTTTGGGGTCTGTCCGTGGCTGGAAAGGACCAATTTTTTGAAGGCCAGTTTCTGCTGAAGCGTGGAGGCTGCACCTGCAAGAAATCTTTAACTGTTTGCATAGATTTCACTTTTTCCTCCATTTTCTTTAGTACCTCCTCCGCTTTAACACCAAACAATACATAAACACAAAGGAAAAACTGGAGGTCAAACCACGATGCTCACAAGCCAAGAATCATAATAATCCAGTCAGAGATGTAGCAAAATGATTTATTAGAATCCAAAAAAATGAGCGCTTTCACGTAGGATATGCCTACGCTTCATCAGATTTACAAATAAAAGCAGGATGAAGTGAACTTTAAATATATCTCTGCGCGGGAAAATTAATCACCATAGATACCATGCATATACAATTAGTGCTAATAAGCCAATTCATCTCATCAGAATTGTCGCATTTGTAAAAAGTAAAAAATAAAAAGTATTTGTAGAAAATAAAAAGTATTTAGACAAATTTATATAGGTGAGGTAGAATGCAATACAATGAAAATCAATTCTATTTGAACAGTGAAACAAATACATGAAAATTCATTTTTAAAAAACTTAATATTGTCAAGTAAACTATAGCAGCATAGAATCAAATTTAGTTAATGCATTATATATTATCTAACTCAGATACTTTTGGCAATATGACCATACCGACAGGAACAAGATCAAATATTTGATCCATTTCTGTAATCACACTGTTCAAAAATAATAATACGTATTGATTTGGCTATCTAAAATACAATTTATACCAGCACATAAAAACTAGAAGAATATGTGTTAAAAACACGTATATTTATATAATAATTTCATCAGTTGTTTCATATAATACACTCTTCATTCAAAATGGGTGTATACAAAAAGGTGAAGCATAGAGATATTTGTTGAAAAATGTGTATGTGTATAGATGTATATTTAGATTCATTTAATTATTTGCTACGATGTAATGACCAGCTTAAAATGGCCATAGCTGATGGTAAAGATAGTGAAAATGACAACAAAATTCAACAAGTGACCTATAAAGGTGTCGGTCCAGGATTTCTGTTCAAGTATGGGTTTAATTGATATAACGTGATTTAAACCTGGAGGTAGGTGAGCTCCCAGTTTTAAAATCCAGTTAAGTTCTATAATGGACAAATTGTTATAGGAGTCACCTCCCCTCGGATTTATTTTCACTACCTGTAAAACCCTGAAGCAAAAAGTATGAGGGAAATTCCTGGACGTGTTTAGCTAAGGCATTTGTCTCTGAGCCTTTGTTTATGTCGTATAAGTGATTATATATCCTTTCTTGTAATTTCCTTTTCGTCAAGCCTACATAAAATGCTTGACATAATAAGCAGTTGGCAAGGTAAACCAAATTCATTGTGTCACATGTAGCATGAAAGTTAGGTGTAAACACAAAATTGTTATTGGGATGTCTATATATCTGGTTTTTGGTAATATATTTGCATCTATTGCAATGATTACAGGCGTAGGTCCCTAACTCCAGATTCAAACTACTGGTAAAATTACTCGAAGTGTGAGAATCGTTACATAAAATTTGTTTCAAATTCTCACTGTTTTTATAAAGAAAACTGGGTTTATCTCCAACCAATTTTTTGGTCTGACTGTCCATTACAAGGATATTCCAGTTACGCGAAAATATTTCTCTTATATAGGAAATGTCACTAATATATTTAATAGTGAATCTTGTTCTATTCTCAAAGGTGCGTATAGGGTATGAATTCCTTTCCTCATATGAAGTTGTATTAGCATCATTTATTGAAACAGATCCATGATATGGAGATCCTATGTCTCCTAGAATACTTCGTCTAACCATTCTTACTGGATAGCCTCTTTCTAGAAAAAAGGATTCTAAAAGGTCTGCTTCATGGGCAAGAGTGTTATGTTCTTTACATAACTTTAGAATCCTGATGAATTGGCTTTTGACGATGCCATGGAATATGTATCTAGGGTGCATACTATCATATGTGAGGAGAGTATTTTTCCAAACAGATTTCCTAAAAAGGGATGGGGATATTGTACCATTGTCCCTTAACCTAAGGGTGACGTCAAGAAAGTTTAGCTCGATGTGTGAGATTTCTTTGGTAAATCTCAAAAAACTTGTGGTTGTTTCTAGGTAAGTTAGAAATTGTTCAAAGGTCTTTTGGGAACCTTGCCAGACGATAAGTATATCGTCGACAAAACACTTATACAACTTTACATATTTATACATTTCATGTTTAAAGAGAAAGGATTTTTCCCATTGGTAAAGTACCAGGTTCGCGTAGGTATTAGCACAGGGGGTGCCCATGGCTACCCCCCAGCATTGTAAATAATGTTGATCTCCAAACATGAAAATGTTGTTGTATAAGACAAGATCTAGTAGTTGGCATATCAAGATCTGCCTATCATTAGTGAAATTTGTTTCTGTAACCAAAAGTTCTCTGATGAAATCTATTCCTAAATCATTAGGAATAGACGTAAATACATTCTTTACATCTAGTGGAATCAATAGATATTCTTGCTCCATCATATCTAATGTCAGGGTGTCAATACTCTCTAATAGCTGGTAGGTATCTTTCAGAATGGAAGGGAATTTATCAACTACAGGTCTCAAGATATGTTCAATAAAAGAGGAAATGTTGTACGTTGCCCATTTTCACCTGAGACGATAGGTCTCATTGGGATGGGGAATTCATTCTTATGTATCTTAGGCAATCCCTTAATTATTGGTGTAACTGGGTGTTTTATAAGAAGATATTCATAAACTTCTGGATTAACTTGCCGACACATCAATAAATCATATAAAGAACCTTGTATATTGTGTATTATACGTGTGATATCAGACTGATCAATTTCTTGATACGTGGTAATATCAGAAAGTAAAGATAACATATTATTAACATAATCAATTGTGTTCAATAATACTATACCCCCCCCCCTTGTCAGCAGGTTTAACAGTTACATCTTTGTTGTGTTTAAAGTTCGTAAGGCATTTACCTTCATTCCATGACAGATTATAAAATCTGCCTTTCTTGTGGAAGTCCCTATTTAAAAAGAATGAGTATAAATCATTTTCACATAATTTTAGATAGCATTCAATGTGTGATGGCATATTAGGGACATAGCAGCTGGAACGTTTAAAAGGAAGCTGGTATTATGACGAATTCTCCGTCATTGATTCATTTGAAAAAAGTAACTTCAAAGAGATTTTAGGGCAAAAAAGCCTGAGGTCTATAAGAGTTTCAGTGAGGACAGCTGCTCTGGCTGGAACAAAATTCAGTCCTCTATTCAGTAGGTTAGTAGAAGGAACATCCAACTCAAAATTAGAGAAATTAAATACCAGGCCAGTCACTGTTTTAACCTCCTGTTGGTCCCAGATCTGTCTCCGGAAAATTTCCTTTTTCGACGGTCCCTGCTGTCTGACCTCCCTCTGGTTTGGGAGGTGGATTTCCTTTTGTAGGGTAAAAAAGGCGCATTGCCCGATGTAACAGTCTTAGGTATAGCTCCTAGGGCTGATGATGCCCGATTGTTGAACAAAGCTTGCTGATTAGGTGGGGGTGTATTTGTCGCTGAAAGTCCAATGTCATTGGGTATGTTATAAGGCAGTTCCACGGAAGGTTCAATGTGATCTGTGGGTAGAAATGAGGTTGGATTGTTAGAAGAGATGAGCGTATCTGCAAATGACCAAACAATACATCTTTTTGTAGTGGTGCATCTAATAACTTTGCTTTGACATGATCTGGTAAGGTTTGCTCTTTGAGCCAAGCATGTCTACGTATGACAGACCCCGTGACAGCAGCTCTACATGAGGCCTCTAAAGCATCAAAACCACACTGTAAGGTATGTTTCCCCACTTGTTCTGCTCCATGCAACAAATCCTGCAACCCTTTCAAATCTGGTTGTTCTGTTTGTGTCATTTTGCTTTTCAGCTGAGATAGCAAGAACTGCTGGTACTTTAACATATGAAATTGACAGTTTAGTGCCCTCGTGGTTAAAGTGGCTGATGTATACACCTTTTTCCCCCACCTTTCTAATGCTCTGGAATCTCTCTCTGAAGGTAAAGGGTTTTTAGCAGTAGAGGCCTTAACGCCCTTGGGACCCTGAGAAATAGTTTCTGGGTCAGCATAAGGGCTTTTATAAAGGAACTGGTGAGACTCAGGAACCCGGTAATATCTGTCTGGTTTAACAGGGGCAGGAGGTAAAGAGTCTGGATTAAGACTGGCTTCTGCATACACATCATCCAAAATATCTAAGACAGAAGGAATAGCCAGGGGCCTATGCTGGGGAAGTAGCAGAAATTCCCTGAGCCTTTTCTTGGAATCTGAGTAATCTTGGCCTTCCCAGTGGAAGTGCTCTCAATGTATGAAGGGTTTCCCCAAAAGAGTAGTCCTCAGGGGGGGAGACCGAGGTAATAGACTCCTCAGCATCAGAGTCTTCAAATGGGGAATAGGCGTAATCCTGGTCCTCAGAAAGGTCTGAGGTAATAGAAGCCTGGTCTGAGGAAGGGAAGTCTTCCTCCAACCTGGGTCTTTTGTCTGAGGGGGGTTGAGAACCCCTGATGAGTGTAATCAAATCCTCAGCCATTTTAAGCATCTGTTTTTTAGGCATGGGGCCTTGAGAGGAGGTCTGAGGACCCTGTTTTTTAATTTTTATTGGAGCTTTAGATTTAGAGGACGATTTAATAGAGAAGGTGGTAGGCCTGAAAATGCCTTCAGAAATGGCAGGCCTCACTAAATTTTCAGTTTCTCCACCAAGAGTGGCGTCGGTATCTGCAGTGGGAATGGAGATTGAGGAAGCTGCGACCTCAGGTACTGAAGTCGCCGGTAAAATAGTCTCATCGGTAGTCAGGGGCTGCATAGGTGCCTTGCTGAGAACCGGTAGTCGGCCTTAGCGTGATCTCAGTACTCGGTGCAAGCCTCGGATGTCTGTCCTCATCCTTTCGTTTTTTGCCTGAAACTGGCGTCGGTATATCCGACATGATATAATTAAATTTTTTGCCAAAATAATGAAAGGCAAACTCCGCCCGGCGCTTAATAGTGCGCTTGTTAAACCTAGCACAGAAACGGCAGGCCGAGACATCGTGGTCTGGCCCTAAGCAAGGTATACAGTAAGAGTGAAAATCCTTATGCGGTATTTGCTTCCCACAAGAAATGCAATTATTAACTTTGTCTGACATCGGTCTGAGGCAAGAAAAGATTCCCCAATGGGGTAGTTAGCTTTAAAGAAGACTTCGGCTGAAATACTATTCGTAAATCTCAGGAGCTGGCCGGGCCGACCGGCACTTGCGAACTGCTTCTGCTTCGGGCACCGCGTGGCAAGAAAGACTGAAGAAAATGGCGTCGGCTGCCTCTTTTATACCCCTGCCGCACTGACGCCAGGGAAGAAGCGACGACAACCAACGCCGGACCTAGACTTTGGAATTCGGCCGACCGAGAACCCGCCTGATGGCAGGATAACCCAAGTGTGATGACTGCAGCTGTATGCACGATGAACATCCACATTGCAAAGCAAGTTTTCCAATTTGTTCAACAGAATGCATTAAGTCCTGTAAATCTTTATTTTCCACACAGTCAGGAATCAACATCATTTTCTGTTTAAGCAGTCCAATGACATGTTGCTGATATTTTAACATATGAAATTAACAGTTTAAAGCTCTGATTGCTGAAGTATAAACCTTTTTAGCCCATCTATCCAGCACCCTGGAGTCTCTGTCAGAAGGGGTAGGATTTTTAGCAGTAGAAGCCTTAATGCCCTTGGGCCCCTGAGAAATAGTCTCTGGATCTGCAATAAGATTTTTGAAAAGGAACTTGTGGGACTCAGGAACCCTGTAGTATCCATCAGGCTTACCAGGAGCAGGAAATAGGGAATCAGGGGCCAAACTGGATTCCGAGAAAACATCATCAACAATGTCTATTGCAGGAGGAATAGCCAAAGGCCTATGCTGAGGTAGAGAAAGGAAATCCCCAAGCCTCTTTTTTGAATCAGAAAATTCCTGGCTTTTCCAGTGAAAATGCTCCCTTAAGGTATGTAAGGTTTCCCCCAAAAGAAAAGGGGAAGCAGAGGAAATAGAATCCTCTGCATCAGAATCCCCATAAGCAGGTAAGGACAAATCCAGGTCATCAGAAGAATCAGAACAAACAAAATCCTGATCAGAAGATTCATAATCAAGCTCAGCCCTAGGCCTCTTGGGGGGGGGGTGACTACCCCTGATTAGAGTTATTAGATCTTCAGCCATTTTTATCATTTGTTTTTTAGGCATAGGGGCCTATGGCCTGGGTGTTAGTTTTTTTAGACATGGATTGAGATTTAGGCCTTAGTAATGAAGGAGGCGTTGATTTAATATGCAAGTCCATAGGCCTGAATACACCCTCAAAAGCCAGTGCCTGCACAGGAGCTCCGGACCCATCCAAGGTAGAGACATCCGCGGGTTCCATAG
>NC_056743.1:992439294-992456794 GCF_019279795.1 Protopterus annectens
GCATAAGCTGAGGCATGCGTGGTTAGAATCTGAGTGGCAGGAGGAAGACAGAAGGGTTTTCCTTTGTTTAGAGTACATGCCTTGGACCACCAAAGGAATTCCTTTTGAAGACAAGGCAGAAGGGAGATCAGTATGTCTAGACTGTGACAATGATGAGACCATACACCTTTTAGGTACCACTGTATTTTCCTCATATGTAGTCTTACATACGGTACGAGAAGGATGCAGGAGGCCATGTAACCCAGAGCCTGCAGGAATCTCCTTGCAGATAGCTGAGTTGTAGTTGCCAAGGTTTTGAAAGTTGAAGCCAGCTGTAACTGTTTTTCATATGTCAGAAATGCCATCTGGGTTGTTGTGTTTATAGAAGCACCCAGAAAAATTATCTGTTGTGAGGGTGTCAAATTTAACTTTTTTATGTTTACAGTGAATCCCAGGAACTTGAGAAGATTCTGAACAAACTGTAGATGCTGGAGTAAGACATCCTTGCTGTCTGCCTGAATAAGACAGTCGTCCAGATAAGGGTAAATTTGAATTCCCTTGAGTCTGCAATAAGCTACTACTGGAGCCAGGCACTTGGTAAAGACCCTGGGCAAGTAGACAATCCAAAGGGCAGCGCAGAGAATTGGTAGTGCCTCGATCCTGCCTTGAACCTGAAGTATTTTCTACGTTCCTGTCTGATGGGAATGTGTAAATATGCTTCTTTTAAATCCAAAGTTACCATCCATGCATTTTTGGTCAGCATTGGTAGTAGCTGCTGTAGAGTAAGCATCTCGAATTTTGGTATCTCTAGAAAAGTGTTCAAGACTGACAGATCCAAAATGGGTCTCCATGAATTTTGCTTCGTGGGGACTAGAAAGAGCCTCGAGTAAAAACCTTGTCCCATCTCTGAAAGTGGAACTAGTTCTATGGCTTTCATAGCCAAGAGAGCATCCACCTGGTTTAATGCCTCTGACCATTGATGTTTTGGAAGATCTGGCCATCCGCTTGGCCTTGGTGGGGTATGAAAATGGAATTTGTAACCGCTTGAAACCACATCCAGAACCCACTTGTCTTGGGTTATAGGAGTCCAATTTAGATGAAAAAGAGAAAGTTTTCCTCCGAGCCAGGCAAGAAGTTCCTGTAACCCAACAGAGGGAGTCATTGAGTCTGTTTTCTATGAGCTTGCGACCTGTCTTCTCCTCCTCTAGGGGTGGAAGCAGTCCACTGTCTTGGTCTATAAGAGGCTTGCGTTTGAGGCCTACCTCGGGGGCGTCTATATCTACCCCTCTGAGGCCTGTCTGAATTGGGAAAGGACCAATTTTTTGTAGGCCAACTCCTGCTAAATCTGGGTGGCTGTACTTGTAAGAAATCTTTAACTGTTTGCATGGACTTTGCCTTGTCCTCCATCTTTTTAATCACGTCTTCAGCTTTAGATCCAAATAAAACATTATGCTAAACAGGAGCATCCAATAATTTAGCCTTTACCTGATCTGGCAAATGTTGTTCCTTTAACCATGCATGCCTTCTAATTACTGTGCCAGAGGCAGCAGCCCTACAAGAAGCCTCCAAGGCATCAAATCCACTTGTTCAGTGGCATGCAATAAGTCATGTAGTTCCTTATCATCTGCACAGGCGGAAATGGAAGTTAGCTTTTGCTTTAAAACAGACAGGAGAAATTGCTGGTATTTCAGCATATGAAACTGACAGTTTAAAGCCCTAATAGATAAAGTAGCAGAAGTGTACACTCTTTTGCCCCATCTTTCTAAAGATCTGGAATCCTTCTCAGTGGGAATGGGGTTTTTAGCAGAAGCGGCCTTAACGCCCTTAGGACCCTGAGAAATGGTTTCAGGGTCAGCAGTAGTGTTCTTGAATAAAAACTGGTGGGAATCAGGAACCCTATAGTATCTGTCTGGCTTAACAGGAGCTGGAGGAAGAGAGTCAGGAGTTAAGTTAGCCTCCGAAAAAGCATCATCCACAATATCCAAAATAGGAGGAATAGCCAGGGGCCTACGTTGGGGAAGAAGAAGAAGAAAATCCCTTAGTCTTTTCTTAGATTCCGAGTACTCCTGTCCTTCCCAGTAGAAATGTTCCCTCATTTCATGCAAAGTTTCCCCAAAAGAGAAGTCCTCAGGGGGAGAAGCTGAATGAATGGATTCCTTAGCATCAGAATCCTCATAAGGAGGGAAAGAATATTCCTGGTCAGAAGAAGAAACAGAAGAAACAGAAGCCTGATCAGAGGAGTCATAATAAACTTCCTGCATTGGCCTTTTATCTGGAGGGGGATGTGAACCCCTAATCATAGTGAGTAAGTCCTCCGCCATTTTAAGTAACTGTTTCTGAGACTTTGGAGCCGGATCAGAAGAGGCCTGGGTTGCAGTCTTTGATTTGGAAGGAGTCTTTGCATTTGTCTTTGCCTTTGCCTTTATAAGAAGCTGAGTAGGCCTGAAAACCCCTTCGGAAGGCGGTACCTGCACAGCGGCTCCAGACCCATCCGAAGGAGCATTGTCCGAAGGTCCAACTGAAATATTCAAAGGCCTAGTAGGCTCCTCGTGGGAGTCCGTTTAGGCTATCGGTTCCAAAATGGCCGACGACAGGGGCTGCAAAAGCGCCTCACTGATGACGGCCTAACCTGAAGCTGGCTCCACTTGTGCGATATCGTCTGATTTGGACCTCAGAGGCCTGCCTTTGTCCTTGCTTCATTTGTGAAGTCCGGACCCATCTGAAGGAGCATTGTCCGAAGGTCCAACTGAAATATTCAAAGGCCTAGTATGCTCCTCGTGGGAGTCCGTTTCGGCTATCGGTTCCGAAATGGCCAACGACAGGGGCTGCCAAAGCACCTCACTGACGACGGCCGAACCTGAAGCTGGCTCCACTTGTGCGATATCGTCTGATTTGGACCTTGGAGGCCTGTCTTTGTCCTTGCGTCATTTGTGAACTCCAGTAGCTGGAACCGTATCCGACGACATTTTGTAATTAAAACGCCTACCGAAGTAAAGAAAAGCAAAATCGTACCTTTGTTTAATAGTACGTTGATTGAATCTAGCACAAAATCGACAACTAGCTACATCGTGGTCAGGGCCTAAGCAAGGAATACAGTAAGAATGAAAATCCTTATGAGGTATTTGCTTCCCACATAAAATACAATTATTAACTTTTTCTGACATCGGACTGGAGCAAGAAAAAAGTTTCCCCAACGGGGTACTTAGCTTTGAGTAGGAGAAGAAAGTCTTTGGACTGAAGTTTGATTAGAAAAAATTGTCAGGAGTCAGCCGACCAGCACTTGCGAACTGCTATCACCGCACGGCAAGAAAGACTGGAGAACATGGCGTCGGCTGTCAGCTTTGTACTCCTGGCGCTCTGACGTCAGGGAGCATGACGCCGGACCCAGACTTTGGGATTCTGGCCGACCGAGGACTGCCTGCCGGCAGGGGAGAACCCTACAGTCATGACTGCAACAGTGAAACACGATGAACATCCAAAGTTATCCGGCATCTACCAATCCCCATGGGTGCCAGGTAACAGAGAGTTTACTGTAAAGAAGTCAGTATGTAATGGGAAAACTAACGCCACTGTACTGACAGTCTGCTTCCTGCTGCGGCAGCCAAAATACAGTTTCACTAAAGACTGCATTCACCCTCTCTTATGAGTTTTACCAGACTAGCCTTCACCAGGTAGTCTTATTTCATTAACACCAATAATCCACAGATTCTTAAATGTAATATAGACAGAAATTCTACTACACCTACAGGAAAACACTTTCCCTGTCATCTCCAGGCTTTACAAAACCAAACTTAAAAGTCTAAATTACCAAACAACCAAAAGGCCTAATTAAAAGTACAGGCATCACTTTTAAGGCATGAAAATATTCCACAAACAGATATGATACAGACAAATGTATTAATGTAAACACAACAAAAAATCTCTCAGAAGAACAAGGCTTTCCACTTCCATTCAAAACAAACCTGCCTCCAAAAAAAACACCTCAGGCACCTACTACAGAATCTACTTAAACAAATAGCTGGACAGATCTTAAAGGCAAGAAAAATATGGCATTAAGTGTTCTACCAACCCCCTTTGCCCAACTAATTGGGCCAGATTTAAGTCTCTTGCCACCCCATAGTGGCTTTTTTAGGCAGTGTCTCAAGGAAAACATTCTTGACGTAAGAACTCCATCCAAGAACAACCTCAAGGTTTAGCTGCTAAATTCACTGGACGCAGTCACCTTGGAAGACAGACATTTGTGCAGTCACTGAGACCTGGTTCAAGACTGTGGAGAGCACCACAGCCATATCGGGCTACACCTCCTTCCACATGTTCAGACCACAAACTGAAGGAGTGAAAACTAAAAGAGGCATTGTATCAACACCCTTTAAATATAAATACACCTCCAGAATGGTTACACAGCATGATTCCCTGGAGATACTTCAGGTGCAATTAAACGTTGGTAGGACACCTATTTAAGTCACTGCCAGCTACAGGACCCCTCCATGAAACAGGACACCCACTCCGCCTACCTGGATCTACTTGAGTCTATCAAGATACATCTGAACACCATGGTTTTGGGCAACTTTAACTACCCATCCATTGATTGGGGAAATTACTCATATGGAAACTCACTTACCCAAAGGTTCTTTGACTCTATAAACTCCAATGCCCTGGACCAGCTAGCTGACACCCCCCCCCCCAAGGGGTGCCAACATCCTGGATCTGGTGCTTACCAATATGGTGGACCACTGTAGCACCCCCATTGTGAGGTCTTAGATTTGACAACAAATCATTCTCATTTGAAGTTACTATCACACCTGACCCTCCGTAGCACAAACTAAACACTTTCCCAAAACAGACTATAACCTCTAACAGTATGGTATAAACAGCTTCACTGCATGTCATCCCTCAGATGGACCTGGCAACTATGCAGAGTTCTACACAAATGTTCTACACAAACACCTGAATGACTGCACTGACGCAGCCATACCTGATAGGACCAAAATAAGCTACTCGAGGAACAGCAAACTTGTCTGGTGGACAGCTGCCATTAACAGGATTTACAATAAGAGGAAGAAATTGCTGTCTAAGAGTAAGGGAGAGCGAGCCCCAAACTGGAAACACTCCCTCCTCTGCTTAAACAAGCAATTAAGACTCCTTGTGAAGCCCTCCAAAGCTAACTACAAATCCATATTAGCTTCCTCAACTAAAGACAACCATAAAAGGCATTCTTTAGTTACATCCGTAATCTAAAAGGAAAGGCTAAGATTTGTGCCGAACTGGTAGTTAATGATACCACATATACAAAGCCTGTGGACATTGCTAACCTGTTGGCAGACAGGCTCTGTGAAAACTTCACTCCTCCTTCCCTGCCACACTTACCCCAAGACAAAAAAAACAGGGAGATGAACAGAACTGTTGAGGTTATTCTTGGAAGTTACCTTATGCAGAAAAGAAGGGTTCATATGAAAATACACCCTGCCTTTGTGGAACACCAGATAATGAGGAGAAGACTCAAGAGCTTGCAACTCCAAAAAATGACACCAAAAACAAGGTCTTCCAGGACAAGAGCTTCAATTCAGAAGTAGCTGAAGGTTCAAATGGAGGACCTGCAAAACAAAACACAAGCCCAAGGGAGGAACAAGATGCAGAACTGGGGGAACGAAGCAAAAAGGTAGCTTTGACGAATGCCTTGGAAATCTTGAGGGAAGCCAGAGGAACATTACACCTGCCAACATGGAAATTACTGAAGACTGCCAACTGCAACTTAATGGTAGAAAAATTGGAACCTGATTGAAACAACTCTGCAAGAAATTCCAAAACAGATTCTAAGGGAGGGGAAAAAGGGTCTAGTTCACCACATTCCTCCCAATGTACAAAGCATCTCCATTTACTGGAGTACACTTTTCTAGTAGACTGTTTCTGATATGAAGACAAGATGTGAACTACAGCCTGTAAAAGCCTGGGATTTCTGGCCATCAAGGGAACTGGAAAAACCATGCGGTTAACTTGAGGGACTGAAGATTGGAGGGATTAAGACCCACTGGATGAGAAATGAGATCTGGAATAAGATAGTACAGTTGTGTACACTTACGATTAATGTAGATGTTCGAGTGTATTCACTGTTGCAGTCATTACATTTGGGTAATCTGCTTGCAGGTTGCCCTCAGTTGGCCTGATTAACAAAGTCTTGGGTCCTGCGTTGGTTGCTGTCCCTTCTTCCATGACGACAGGTCGTCAGGGGTATAAAACATGCAGCCGATGCCATTACATCTGTTTTTCTTGCCCCAGATGTCAGGTGCCCCCATAATGGGGAGCAAATAAACATAAAAACACAAAGGTATACCTACAACAAAAAACAAATACACCAAAAATGCTTTATAGCATAGTAAAGGGAAGTAGAGGTATAGCCAGAAGTTGTTAGGGGGCTAAAGGGAGGGTAACCAGGACTGCAACAGTGAATACACTCGAACATCTACATTTATGGTAAGTGTACACAACTGTACTATGTTCTTAGTGTTTCACTGTTGCAGTCATTACATTTGGGTAGATTCCCAAAGCTATGGTTGGGAGGACGAGTTTATATAGCATTAGGGCCAGCTATAAAGCCCTGCAAGACAGAAGTGGCAAAGCCAGCTCTGGATTTAGAGAAAATTGGCAAATGATAATGCTTGGTGAAAGTATGTACAGAACTCCAGGTAACAGCTTCTAGGATGTCCCTGGTAGGAACACCTCTGAGAAAGGCTGCAGAAGTAGATGCAGGCTGGTGGAGTGAGATCTGATCCCCTGGGGGATAGGTTTTCCATGGTGCTTATAGCAGAAATTAATGCAATGACTTATCCATTTAGAAATGGTTTGTGTTGAAATAGCCTTCCCCTCTGCCCCTGCAGCAAATGCTACCAGCAGTTGTTCAGATTTTCTTTGAGGTTTAGTCCTGTCCAAGTAGAATCTAAGTTGTCTGTGCACATCCAAGGAATGCAGAATCCATTCCCCTTTGTTCTGTGGATTGGGAAAGAAGGTTGGCAAATGAATGGACTGATTATGAGCCACACTGGATACCACCTTGGGCATGAAGGATGGATTGGTCCTGAGTGACACCCTGTCCGCATGAAAGATGATGAAAGGCTCCACTGCCATAAGGGCCTGTAATTCAGTTATCCTTCTAGCTGAAGTGATAGCTAAAAGGAAAGCTGTTTTCCAAGAAAGAAATTTAGTCTGCAGTAGCAGCTGGCTTGAAAGGAGGTAGAGTGAGTTTCTCCAATACAAAGTTAAGGTCCCAGGCTGGGGTTGGAGCTCTCCTGGGTGGTCTCAAACTTTTGGCCCCTCTGAGGTACTGCTTGAGGAGAGGTTCTGTGTTGTAATGAGCTGAAATGGCTGAGGCGTGGATTTTTATGGAGGAGAAAGACAGGCCCTTGTGAAGCATCTCAGTTAAGTATTGCAAAATCAGAGGTAAACTGGGCACTGCTGTGCTCATTCCTTGAGACTGGTTCCAAGCACAGAATCTTTTCCATTTTTCAGCATAAGATTTTCTAGTACTAGGCCTTCTTGCCTCTAAGATGACATCCATCACAGGTTTGCTGAGGGATGATAAGGGTGAGTTTAAGTAATTAGCCAGGCTGCAAGATTCAATGTTGGAAGCTGAGGGTGGAGAATCTGGTTCTCCTGCTGAGACAGCAGGGAAGAGGTCTGAGGCAGGTGCCATGGAGATAACTGCGACATACTGCGCAGGAGGGGGTACCAGTGTTGGCGCAGCCAGTCTGGAGCAATCAAAATCATCCTTGGTTTGTCTTATTTGACTTTTAGTAGAACTATGGAGAGCAGAGGCAGCGGGGGAAGGCGTAGACTGTTAGGTTTTTCCAGCTGAAGGACAGAGCATCCACTTTCCATGCTTGTTTGTGGGGAGTCCTTGTGCAAAACTTGTCCAATTGGTAGTTCTGGGGGAGGCAAGTAGGTCTATGTCTGGGCTCCCCCATTCACTTGTCAACATGTTGAAAATCCTTGGTTCCAGTTTCCACTCATGTGGGTCCATGAGGTTTCTGCTTAGTCCGTCTGCCAGAGTATTTAATTTTCCTGGCAGGAACTGAGCTTGTAGATGCACTTGGTAGCTCAAGGCTGTGTTCCACAATGCCATGGCTAGTCTGCAGAGGGGGTAGGAATGTGTACCTTCCTGCTTGTTTATGTACCACATAACCGTGGTGTTGTCCATCTTTACCATTAGTTGTCCTGGAAGAATGCAGTCCTTGAAAGCTGTCAGAGCATTCTGTACAGCTAACATTTCTTTCTGATTGATATGTAGGTGCATTTGATTTGAGTTTCATTTGCCCTGAATGCACTTCCCTGCCAGATGAGCCCCCTATACATAGTCTGATGCATCTGTTGTTAGGGTTTGGGTGGCAGGGGGTAGTGTGAATGGTAGTCCCTTGTTCTGGTGGCAGGCCTCTGCCCACCAGAGGAACTCTAGGCATAGGCAAGGTATGATAGGAATAATTGTTTCTAGGCTGTGAGAATGTTAACTCCATAGGCTTTTTAGATACCACTGTAGTTTGCTCATATGCAGTCTTGCATATGGAATTAGAAGAATGGAAGAGGCCATGAACCCTAAGGCTTTCAGCATTTGTCTTGCAGATAGCAGGGCTTTTGTGGCCACTTGTTTGAAATAGGTTATTAAATGAATTTGCTTTTCTGGCATGAGGTAAGCCATCTGGAAAGTTGTATTCAAGCTTGCTCCCAGGAATGTAATTTGTTGACAGGGTACCAGCTGTGATTTCTTTTTGTTTATGGTGTACCCCAGACAAGTTAGAACCCTTTTTACAAATGCCAGATGATTCAAAAGTATGCCCCAGCTTTCTGCCTGAATTAGACAATCGTCCAGGCATGGGTATATTTGAATACTTCTTTTCCTGCAAAATGCAATAACTGAAGCCAGGCACTTTGTGAATACCCTGGGTGAAGTAGACAAGCCAAAGGGCAGTGCAGAGAACTGATAATGTGTGTAGCCTGCTTTGAAACATAGGTATCTTCTGCAAGATTCCCTGATTGGGATGCGCAGGTATGCTTCTTTTAAATCTAGTGTTGCCAACCAGGTGTCTTTGCCTAGCATAGGAAGTAATTGAAGAGTCAGCATCTTAAATTTTGGAATCTCCAGAAAGGTGTTTAGATTAGACAGGTCCAAGATTGGACACCTTGATTTGTCTTTTCTGGGTACCATGAAAAGTCTGGAGTAGAAACCTTGTCCCTTTTCCTCCTCTGGTACCAGTTGACTAGCCCCCATGCTCAAGAGAAAGTACTTGTTTTTGAGCCTCTGCCCACTGATTTGGGGGCAGGTCTGGCCACCCATTTGGTTTTGGCAACATGTGAAAATTAAATCTGTATCCCTGGGACACTATTTAAAACCCATTTGTCCTGGGTTAGGATTTCCCAGTTCTTTGCATGAAGAGCTATCTTTCTCCCAAAGGGGCGGTCAGAAGATAAGTGCTTGGAAATTTTAAGAGGAAGTCATTGAGATGGTTTACCATAGGGGGTGTCTTTTTATTCCCAGATTTGGAAGTGGAGGCCCCCGACTGCTTAGTTCCGAGAGTCCCTGGGACTGAAACCTAGGATTTTTGCTGTGTTGGGGTTTGGCTTGAGAAGACCTGGAAGGGGCTGGAAAGAACCAATTCTTAGTAGGCCAGTGCCTACTAAATCTAGGAGGTTGCACTTGTAAAAAATCTTTAACAGTTTGCATAGATTTAGCTTGATCTTCCATCTTTTTAAGAACTTCTTCAGCCTTGTTGCCAAACAGGCGGTCCTGATTTAAAAGAGCATCCAACAATTTAGCTTTAACATGATCAGGCAAAGATTGCTCCTTAAACCAAGCATGCCTTCTAAGCACAGACCCAGTAACAGCAGCCCTGCAAGAGGCCTCTAAAGAATCAAAAAGTACAGTTTTGTACCTACCATAAATGTAGATGTTCGAGTGCTCATACAGCTGCAGTCATCACACTTGGGTTATCCTGCCGTCAGGCGGGTTCTCGGTCGGCCGAATTCCAAAGTCTAGGTCCGGCGTCGGTTGTCGTCGCTTCTTCCCTGACGTCAGTGTGGCAGGGGTATAAAAGAGGCAGCCGACGCCATTTTCTTCAGTCTTTCTTGCCACGCGGTGCCCGAAGCAGAAGCAGTTCGCAAGTGCCGGTCAGCCCGGCCAGCTCCTGAGATTTACGAATAGTATTTCAGCCGAAGTCTTCTTTAAAGCTAACTACCCTGTTGGGGAATCTTTTCTTGCCTCAGACCGATGTCAGACAAAGTTAATTGCATTTCTTGTGGGAAGCAAATACCGCATAAGGATTTTCACTCTTACTGTATACCTTGCTTAGGGCCAGACCATGACGTCTCGGCCTGCCGTTTCTGTGCTAGGTTTAACAAGCGCACTATTAAGCGCCGGGCGGAGTTCGCCTTTCATTATTTTGGCAAAAAATTTAATTATATCATGTCGGGTATACCGACGCCCGTTTCAGGCAAAAAACGAAAGGATGAGGACAGACATCCGAGGCTTGCACCGAGTACTGAGATCACGCTAAGGCCGACTACCGGTTCTCAGCAAGGCACCTATGCAGCCTCTGACTACCGATGAGACTATTTTACCGGCGACTTCAGTACCTGAGGTCGCAGCTTCCTCAATCTCCATTCCCACTGCAGATACCGACGCCACTCTTGGTGGAGAAACGGAAAATTTTGTGAGGCCTGCCATTTCTGAAGGCGTTTTCAGGCCTACCACCTTCTCTATTAAATCGTCCTCTAAATCTAAAGCTCCAATAAAAATTAAAAAACAGGGTCCTCAGACCTCCTCTCAAGGCCCCATGCCTAAAAAACAGATGCTTAAAATGGCTGAGGATTTGATTACACTCATCAGGGGTTCTCAACCCCCCTCAGACAAAAGACCCAGGTTGGAGGAAGACTTCCCTTTCTCAGACCAGGCTTCTATTACCTCAGACCTTTCTGAGGACCAGGATTACGCCTATTCCCCATTTGAAGACTCTGATGCTGAGGAGTCTATTCGCTCGGTCTCCCCCCCTGAAGACTACTCTTTTGGGGAAACCCTTCATACATTGAGAGCACTTCCACTGGGAAGGCCAAGATTACTCAGATTCCAAGAAAAGGCTCAGGGAATTTCTGCTACTTCCCCAGCATAGGCCCCTGGCTATTCCTTCTGTCTTAGATATTTTGGATGACCCAAGTGTGATGACTGCAGCTGTATGCACGATGAACATCCACATTGCAAAGCAAGTTTTCCAATTTGTTCAGCAGAATGCATTAAGTCCTGTAAATCTTTATTTTCCACACAGTAAGGAATCAACATCATTTTCTGTTTAAGCAGTCCAATGACATGTTGCTGATATTTTAACATATGAAATTAACAGTTTAAAGCTCTGATTGCTGAAGTATAAACCTTTTTAGCCCATCTATCCAGCACCCTGGAGTCTCTATCAGAAGGGGTAGGATTTTTAGCAGTAGAAGCCTTAATGCCCTTGGGCCCCTGAGAAATAGTCTCTGGATCTGCAATAAGATTTTTGAAAAGGAACTTGTGGGACTCAGGAACCCTGTAGTATCCGTCAGGCTTACCAGGAGCAGGAGATAGGGAATCAGGGGCCAAACTGGATTCCGAGAAAACATCATCAACAATGTCTATTGCAGGAGGAATAGCCAAAGGCCTATGCTGAGTTAGAGGAAGGAAATCCCCAAGCCTCTTTTTTGAATCAGAAAATTCCTGGCTTTTCCAGTGAAAATGCTCCCTTAAGGTATGTAAGGTTTTCCCCCAAAAGAAAAGGGGAAGCAGAGGAAATAGAATCCTCTGCATCAGAATCCCCATAAGCAGGTAAGGACAAATCCAGGTCATCAAAAGAATCAGAACAAACAAAATCCTGATCAGAAGATTCATAATCAAGCTCAGCCCTAGGCCTCTTGGGGGGGGGGGGTGACTACCCCTGATTAGAGTTATTAGATCTTCAGCCATTTTTATCATTTGTTTTTTAGGCATAGGGGCCTATGGCCTGGGTGTTAGTTTTTTTAGACATGGATCGAGATTTAGGCCTTAGTAATGAAGGAGGCGTTGATTTAATATGCAAGTCCATATGCCTGAATACACCCTCAAAAGCCAGTGCCTGCACAGGAGCTCCGGACCCATCCAAGGTAGAGACATCCGCGGGTTCCATAGTTGAAGTATCTCGTGGCATACCGGACTCTGAATGGGTCACAGTAGAGGCCTGCGAATCAGAAGTAGCGGGTATAAGGGGCTGCGAAAACGCCTCACTGAGTACCGGTGAACTGGCGACTGGCTTAGGAGAAGCGTCGTCGGCAGTTTTGAACCTCAGTAGCCTGTCTCTGTCTTTATCTTTGCGTTTTTGGAATCCCGGTAGTCGGATGGCTAACCGACAACATTTCTGTATAATTAAACAGAGAACCGAAATATTTAGAGGCAAAACTATACAGATGACGGATAGTGCACTGATTAAATAAAGCACAAAACCGACAGCGAGGTACATTGTAGTCAGGGCCTAGGAAAGGAATACAGTACAAATGAAAATCTTTATGAGGTATTTGCTTTCCACAAGTAAAGCAATTATTAACTTCTACTGACATCGGTAAGGAGCAAGAAATAGTTTCCCCAACGTGGTACTTAGCTTTAAGTTGAAGACTTCGGATCTGAAACTTGAAAACGAAAATTTCAGGAGTCGGACGACCGGCACTTGCAAACTGCTTCTGCTTCGGGCACCACATGGCAAGAAAGACTGAAGTAATGGCATCGGCTGCATGTTTTATACCCCTGATGACCTGACATCATGGAAAAAGGGACAGCAACCGACGCAGGACCCAAGACTTTATTAATCAGGCCGACTGAGGGCAACCTGCAAGCAGATTACCCAAATGTAATGACTGCAACAGTGAAACACAAACATCCAGTACCCAAGGGGGTACTTCAAAAGAGGCCAAAGGAAGGGAAACCACACCCAACGAGGCCAAAGAGGTGTTAGGGGGATCACAGTTGCTCTGCAGCAGGCTGACCCCTGAAAAAAGTTTACCCTCAAATGACCTGGGGGCAGAGGATAAGCGTAAAGAAGTCCCAGGGACCAAGCAAAAATCAGAACATCCCTGGGTGCTGGGGCACTCCATGTAACAACTGCTGCAGTTGATGTTGGATGAGGAGGAAACTAGGTTGCAACATGGAGTGCCCTAGGACCGAAAAATATGAGCCACATCTCTCAGATTTAGGGACCACTCATGGGGAAGCAGAATGATTCTGCAGAGGCAGTCAGTCAGAATACTGGATTTTTCCCAGGATGTGTGTTGCCACCTGAAATTGCTGAGAAGAAACTGTACATTGCCAAACGCTCATGGCCTCTCGACAAAGAGGATATGTATATGTTCCCAACTGCTTTTTGAGATACAAAACAACAGACATATTGTCGATCTGGATTGAATTCATACCTCTGGGAAGGGCATCCTAAAAGGTCTAATACAAGGAGGACCACTCATCTCCAGAGCACTGATGTGAATGTCGGCCTCCACAGAAGACCAGGACCCTTGAACTGTCCTCCCTTCAAAATGCCCCTCCACCTCAGGAGGGAGGCACCTGTGGTAACTGTGGCTGAGAAAACTGGAAGAAAACACAGTTTCCCATTGTAATTAAAAAAAGACTACAACCACCAATGAATTTGGTCATGATACACCTTCATCAGCCTTATGGGAAAATCCATTGGATGAGATAAGAAAGACCACTGTACAGCCACAGTCCATTGAAGATGGATACAATATGTGACTAAAGGGACAAACCCTATGGATTTTGCCATATGACCTAAAAGTTTCATAACTGCATGAGATGGAAGCTTCAAGGTTGCGAGCACTGATAAGGCCTAAGCACGCAGACTGATCACTCTGGAACTTGGAAACCTGGCAATTTGACTACTTGTTTCCAGTGAAAACCAATGAGCACTAATACCTGAACAGGCTGTAGGCTCAACTTTGGGTAACTGACAGTAATACTCAAGTTGGAGTAAGGTATCCCTGTCTTTAATCAAAAATGCTCTTGTGGAGGCGGTAAGGAGCCAATCATCCAGGTAAGGAAAGACCTGGAATACCTGCAGCTGGAGTCAGGCTGTGACCACTGCCATGCACTTGGTGAACACCTGGAGGGCTGTGTTGAGACTAAATGTTGGGGCCCTGAACTAGTTTGAACTGGGCTCTAGTGGAAAGTGCAGAAGGTTCCTGGGGCACCTATCTTGATATGATGGTAGTTCTCCTTGATGTCTACGGAGAGCATCTAATCATCCTTCCTCGGAAGAGGTACAATGGACTGCACAGTGACCATCCAGAATTTGGTCTGTTTGATGAACTGATTCACTTTGCTTAAATCCAAAATGGGCCAAGGTCCCTGTTCTTTTTTGGTACAAAAACTCTCACACTGAATCCTTGCTGGTCTGGTGGGACCTCTGGGATGACTTTGCGAGTAACCTGCGAGTTTCTACAATCTCTTATGAGGTGGAACATCTGGGACATGCTTGTGATGAAAGCTTGGAACATCTAAAATGGGAATAGAGTAGCATATGGATATGAAAACACCCATGAGTCTGAGGTGACAGCTTCCCAAGCTTTTGTGTGAGCAGCCACGTGATCCCTGACTGCCTCCAGAGTAGGACTGTCTGGCAACCCTTCAGGTGGCTGAAAAGGCAGACTGGAGAATGCCCCATGGAAGCCCTGATTCTATGGACCACCCCTGCCCTGTGGGCAGCATCCATTATGATTCCCCTGTCCTCGGGAGGAACTCTCTGAAGGCACATCTTGATAAGACTGCTTGACTTTTTATGTAAGAGGCACTTACCCCCTTTTTAACTCCTTGAAAAGGCCTGTTGAGGGGTGGTGAAGTCCCATCTTGCTTGCTCCTTGTTATAGTATCTTTAACTTTTGGCCCGAACAAGGAAGAACCATCAAACAAGGCATTAACAAAGGGTGTCCTGAAGCAATCTGCAAAGTTACAAAAACATCCAAGCATGGCATCACATGGCAATGCCAGAGCCAGCCGCTTGGGATGCTCCATCGGCTGAGTTCAAAATGAGCCTCATGGAAATGTTGGGGATGGAAAGCAGGGTAAACAATTGAGTATCCAGCATCTTCTGAATCTCGAAAGCCTGCTGTGCCTTAACATTCCTTGCCACTTCAGACACCAGGTCACACTGAAGTGTTGTCAAGTGCAACAATTGTGCTCTTAGCACAAAAATGGCTGAAGCAGAGGAGTCCTTCCCTAAACAATCCAAAGCCCAAGACTGCCTATTCAGGGGATGGACCTAGGAGCTCTCTTCAGAGATCTTCTTGGTGGCAGCTACCACAATAGCATCAATGGCCAGAACCTTGCTTCAAAGTGACTGTTCCTTGGGGGGGGGGGATGCAAAACTCTTATCAGGCCTTTTGGGGATGGGCCCTACAGTGTTGGGCTCCTTCCATGCTCTCTGGGACACTAGGTCTATTACAGCATACAGATGGGGAACCATCCATGGGGTGGATATGTCCACTTAGGAGGCCTCCAAAAATACTGACTCCTCCAGAGAGAGGGCTTCGGTGGTCCAGCCTCCACATTGGTGAACCAGCTCCAATAGATCACTAAAACAGGCACCGTCCTACAGAGACTTAGAGGATTCCTCTCTTTCCTTGAAGTCAGTATCCTCCATAACAGACTCTTCCCGGGAGTCGAGGCATTTCCTCTTACATCTCCTTTTCTCTACAACCTCCCACTCCGATAATGCTAGGGGAAGAAGCAGAAAGCCCACTAAGGAAGCAAGATGAAAACCCACCAATGCCGGCTGTCCAGGAGCAGACTGATGACTGGTTGCAGTTCCAGATGTGAAAGGCTGGAGAAACTCACCCTTCTCCTGAGAGGACAAAATCTTTCTATGACGTCATAGGCCAAGGTACCAGAGACATGTCCAAGCCCAAGGGAGCTATGCCTAGCCCCAACATTGAGATCAGAGCCAAGTTGTCTACAGCTGAAGCCTTGAGTGGAAGAAATGAACCCAAAGCAGGGATTACTGACCCGATCCATAAATTCTTGCTTCAACACCATGGCTCTGAGGTCCCGAAGTAGTCGGAGTCGATACAACCAAGGAATGAGAAGGAGCCAAAGATGGCTAAACAGCTGGATCTGCCACAGAGGGTGGGGGCACAGCAGGGCCCAGATTTGAAGGGGCCAAGGCAGGAACCCAGACTGATGGAGCCAAAGGTCAGTGAACCAGAACTGGACCAGAACAGATAAGGCCTAACTGCATCTGCAAAAAGGACCTCATCAGCTGTGACAAGTAAGAAGCTTTAATGCTACCAACTAACCTGAAAGACCAGATGGATGAAGCCACCAATGTGTACTTGGAGGGCTGTTTGAAGAGGATGAACCCATTTGCTGGACCCAAGCCTGCTCAACTTGTTTGCCACACAATTCTGCCCTGATGAAATTCAAAATGCCAGTAGAATGAGAATGTGCTATAAAGCTATATCCCATGCTAACATGGCATGTCTGCATAAGGGGTAAGATCTGATTCCTCCTTGCCCCTTTAAGTACTCACTGTGATAAAATCTATAACTACTTGAAAAGGTTCTAGGGACCTCAACCCCTGAAGATTCCTTTATAAGTGCTAACATCTTTTACATTTATGTGGGTGGTTGGTTCTCCTTGTCCCAGAGAACTTGCACTTTAATCCCCTTGACACACTTCCCAACAAAGTCAGAGGCATCTGTTGTGACTGCTTTGGAACAGGAGGGGGAAAAGGGCAAACCTGGATTCAGGGATTTTTAATGTCTCCAAGTGATTCCTTTTTTCACAAATCCCAGAACTGGAATGTGAAAAGCCAACAGGTGCTCATGCTAGGATCACAGAGATTTTAGATTCCCACTAAATCTCATGCAAAGTTTTTCAAGAGGTATCATGAATGCCATGTAACCCAGAATCCTGAGGTATTCCTTCACAGTGACAGTAGTCAGAGTAGTAAACCCCTGGAACAGATCTAAATATAGAGTTTTTTTTTGTGGAAGAAAAGCTCTTTATACTAAGGTGTCTAGCAGGCTCCCCAGAAATACAGGTGTGATGGGAGTAAAAAAAAAAACAAACTTTCAATGTCCTCATGGAATCCCAGCCAGTGTAGGTGGCCTAAGACCAAAGTGAGAGATTCCTAACACTTCGAAAATGACCCTGCAAAGATAAGGATGTCATCTAAACATGGAAAAATGTGGCTATCTGTAGCCTACAATGGCTTATGACAGGAGCTAGACACTTTGTGAACACTCTTGGAGCAGTGGCTAGCACAAAGGGTAGGGTAGAGAACTGACAATGTGATCCAGATACACAAACTTTATGCAACACAAAATATGGATGAACAGGAAATGTGATTATATGCATTTTTTAAATCTAATGTTACAAAAAGTCAAATGAGGAAAAAGTGGTAAAAAGTCGTGAAATTAAAGTATTTTGAACTGCAGTACTATTACTAACGGATTCAAGAAAAATCTAGAATAGGAATTTTCTTTC
>NC_056743.1:992462555-992502555 GCF_019279795.1 Protopterus annectens
CCTCTTTAGTCCCTCAATGTATGGACTGTATAACCTCTCTTGCTAAAAGTTCAGAGGCTGAATAATTCCCTTCATTGTACGTATTATATCATCTCTATGCATAAGCATTTAAATCTGTGATACACACACTGGACTAGCCTGAAACTCTCTCAGTCTGACCAAAGTTCTGTTCTGGAAAACAAATTTACTTAAATAACTACCAATATAAATCAGCAGTGTTCAGGCATTTAAGAGTCCACATACTCTACATACATGAAAATGCACTATGGCACACAAATGAGCCCTTCTCTACAAAAATAAACCTATGTAACAGCTACAGACTGATTCTACCATCTGCAATGGACTAAAACATAAAATAAAAAAAATAAAAAAAAGATATATATATATATATATATATATATATATATATACACACACACACACACACACACACACACACACACACACAAACACACACACACACACATATTATGACAGCAGAGATCTTTAAAGATATTATCTTTATAGACGTATACAAAACAAATATAAATACCAATAATGTTAACAAAAAATGAATTTCAGGAGAGAGCAGATATACAGCACTCATAACAAAGAAGTACAACATGCAAATTTAAGTAATCCTCTAAATGCACCCCAAAATAAATCAGAATAGATACATAGGCGTTTACTTCAGCTGAACTTTTAATTGCAGCAAAATGTCTTACCTTTCTACCAGACAAAAAAGTGGTTGGTGCTCATCCATTCATCCTGGGGGAAGGGAAGGCAGTTTAACTTGCTGCATTAGCATCGCATACTGGAGGGTAGACAACTGCCCACAGTAAGGAGTCCAGAAGGCTTGTTCTGCATGGGAATTGCACTACTTGACTTGGGAGGAATGTCACGTAGCACAGCAAGCTCTTTACTGAATTACAATTATCACATAGCCTTCAGGCCAAATGCAGAAAAGGGTGCTAGATCTGCTCACATATGTCTGCAGACTGTTCCACCCCCTCAAATCAGATTCTCATCCCAGAGTATTTGAGCCAATTAGGTTCTTGACATGGACATGGAATGAATCTGCCATGGGGATTTCACACTCTCCAGGGAACTAATGGGTGTGGCTCACCTCAACAGCAGGAATGAAAGGGCAAACTGGATCCTTGTAACCATTCAGCAAGACTCCACGTGTGTGTGTGTGTGTGTGTGTGTGTGTGTGTGTGTGTGTGTGTGTGTGTGTGTGTGTGTGTGTGTGTGTATACACACACGTATCTTGCATTTCACGCTACAACTCATTTATTGAAACTTGTTTTATCATTCTCAGGGCTGTGGAGGTCCTGGAGCCAATTCTGGCATATAACAGGCACAAGTCACAAAACCAGTCCGGGATGGGAAGCCAGGCCACTGCAGGACATTCACAAAAGTATGCACCAGCAGACAATTTACAGGCTTATCAATTCACCTTTTGTAATGTGGGTTAAATCCAGTATACAGGCAGGAGGAAGACAAACAGTCCGCACAGAAGGCACTGCAGCCAGGACAAAGTCAGGGAATCAAGCAGTACTGCCTGCTGCACTATTGTGCTAACCCTTTCAGATTATAACAGAGTTTTAGTGGTTCGACATTACAGAACAGCACCAACATTTTATTTACCAAATCCTTTTTCTTCATGTTGCTCTTTAACCAACATTTTGAAAACATCATTCAAATATATTTGTCATTAATGTCTTGAAAGAAAGAATTCTCTACCCAAACAAATACTGTGATGAGATAAAACACAGTTGAGGAAGTCTTAGCCATACATTTTTTTGCCTCTCATAGCCCAAGACCACAGCGGCCTTATAAAGGGTTCAGGATCTGTCATCTAAGAAACGTATAGGACCTAAACTTCGTCCCAAATAATTCTACTTTGCTTTTATTAATTTCAGTTGGAGTCAGTACTACCGTTTAAATTCTCTCTGAAACCCCCATAGTAAAACCACAGGTAATAAATCAAAGGGTCTTCAGTATACCAACTCCAAGTCACAAGGCCTTGGAGAAAAAGGGGTGCAACTCTCTCTAGTAAAAACATCACTGTGCTGCAGTGTGTCCCATTCAATGAATATTCCTTTGTACAACTACTGACTTGAAGTCTTACAATCGCAAATCAGCAGTTTAAAGAACAAACAACATTCCATGCAGACCACTTTAGTCACATTTTTTTGTTCAAGACTTGCTCAGTGTCAACCTAATCTCTGAATGACTTTTCAATTCTCCACAAACTCAGTCACTCTCATCCAAATCACTATTATCCAAATTAGTGTTCTCTTTCTGAATGAGTACAAAACTCAGCCAGGTTTGTTCTTTAGAAGAAACTCTCTCTCTGCTACTGCCCCCTTTTTACTTTAACCCCTTGTAACCAGTACTTAATAAGGCCTCTTTCTTTTGTTGGTGCAGTCAGATCCTTCTACCCGGTGTAGTTTTCCAGATGTTCACTGTCCTTTCTCAAATATGGCTCCTAAACCTGTTCAACTTTGAGGAGTTAACATAAATAACTCAGTAAAATAAACACAGATTAATAACAGAAGAATCATATTATACTTAGTATTTCTTACTTACATTACATACACTGGTAAACTGCTCATAGAATGACTTTCAATGAAACAATGAAAGACTCGAGTAACATCTGATTAAAAGTAAGTTACAAGAAACAGCTGTTTTTTTAAGCTGCAGTGTCCCTGAATTTTAACAAAGAATTTAAAACTATTGCACAAAACAAAGTGTGCAAGACAAAATTGATCCACTGGTAAATCTGGCCTATGAGATGCTCCAGTATTTCAAAGTGCATACTGCATAACAAAGTCAGACACTAAGGCTAACATCTGCATGTAACACACACACACACACACACACACACACACACACACACACACACACACACACACACACACACACACACACACACAAAGCTAATCCCATTTTTTCTGTTCCATCTTTATAAATTCAGTACTTCTAAACCCTGCAGATGGTACAGTAATAATGTCTTGAACGCATGGACCTTTTCCCTGAAGCCTTTTAATCACAATCTTTATCCCACTGAACAAACAATGAAGCAGCAAAACACTCTACTGTAATGATTTCTTCATAAGCTACCTTTCTAAATTTTAGTAAATACCATTTCAACAACCAAGCCTATGAACACAAGTGGCTACTAAAACAGTGTGTAGGTGTGTGCAAGAAGAAGGGATTTCTACAAGGCCCTGTTACAGCTTTAGTAAGAATGAGCATAGCATCTGCAACGTGAGAGAGGGGAAGGTGCCTGCCTGTATCACAGATCAAAGCATGTCTCCGATGGTTTGGGAGGTGTTGCACTGACTGGTTAAGGGTTTACTCCTTACAAAAGACCCGAGGAAGCTGTTAAGATTTTGTGGACTGACCGCTAGCAGTACCTAGATAAACAAATGATCAATACACCACATACACGGCACAACTGCAGATATCCCACAGGGATGCCCAATCCCCCTTTCACTGAACTAACTGTACTTGTGGGGCCCAGGGTACTAACTGTGATATTTAAAAGATCCTGGCATATCACAGCTGCTAGTCTCACATTGAAATCTACCCTGAAATTAATTGGTCAACTGATCTTGTTATGTATGTATGTATGTATGTATGTGTGTGTGTGTGTGTGTGTGTGTGTGTGTGTGTGTGTGTGTGTGTTTGGGGGGGGGTCTGCCCAACTAGCAAAAAATATTCACAGAAAGTTCGAGGGGGAGCTGCAAGCAACCTACACTCCACTGCTGCTCAGTGTGACCTAGAAAAGTAGTTAATCATGGAATACATAGTTAGAAAAGATAATGCATCTAGATAACTGCAGCTCTCAGACTCCTGAAGTACTGCTCCTTATTAAATGGTCAGATGTTCTTTGAATTCTCTTTCTCCTGTCAATTATTACTTTTGTCAAAATCTACCACAATGTACAAGTCATGCACATAACACATTTCATGAAACTGCTGCTTACAATCTGGCAAACCTCAAGAAAACACCTACCAAACCCACCAGCACCACAACAAAACTTGGGCTGCAGCACAAAATGAGCCCGAGGCCAAAATTAAATGCAGAAAACTTCTGTCTGAATATTCAATCATAAAGCAAATGCTTCATAAAACAAGAATATAGGAGTGGTAATTATTTTGCCGTGTATGTATGCAACAAAGTGCAGCCGTAAAGACTAAACTCTCCACTGGAAGCAACATCACCCCATTTTAGAGACCTCTTACAAATTACAAATTTTAACCAAAAACTGTTATATCTGCTATCTAAAATTTGTAACTAAGCCTTAGCAATCAAATTCAAGAGAATAAAATCCACTCATAGCACAAAATGTAATTTCTGGAATGGCATAATAACTTAAGTGGACACAAATTCTGTTCCTTTGCATATCTCAGGGCTACTTCCCCAATACTTCACGTCAGAACAATGATATCCTACACTCAACGTACATCAAAACTGACTGATCTACAGCAACCTGCTTCCATATAAAGCATGGCTTTTAACAGCTGTTCTAGTCATGTAATAAAACCTATTTTCTTTTAGGGGAAAAATAGGTTTCATATTTTTTAAAAAGCACAAATCTTTTCTGTTTGTTGCTTTTACACTACTTCTTTAAAATGTTGTCACCTTAAACTAAGAGACATTTATCAGGTGCCACTTAAAGTTGGTACTACTGTGTGTAACACTGCTCATCATTATTCTGGTAAGAAGCAATAACTCCCTTATCAAGAAAAATGGCAAAACACGACAAAGCATTTATATTAAATGAGGTTACATAATGGAAGTATTTTGTTTTTGAAGCGGTCCCTGTGACACTGAGTCACAACTTAAAAAGAAAATTCAGAAAACTGATCACTGCAGCTTAAAAAATTTCAAGATTATTAAATGTTAAAGGTTCCGTTTACAAGATCTGTTTTTCATAAAATATTCTACAAATATAAATCAGACTTATCTTGCAATACTTGATACTTAAAATAGAAGGATGTGAGGTACTGTGTGAAATGTATACATGTACTGAACTGTAAAACAAAAGAAAAACAGAATTAAATGCAAACTGTTATACAGCAGAAATGAAAAAAAGTGTTGCAAGATATTTGCATCTATAATACAAAGTAAAGACCAGTTTTTAAGTTGAACTCCCAGATTATAATCAGTTCCACAGCAAGTGAAGATTTGTTCTTCCTCAAAGCATTAAAGAGTGCATCAGACACACAGTTGAAGGTCCTGCTTTTAGTGGTAGTGGAGCATGGTGCAGAAGGATTTTCATAACCAACTGTGTTGCCATCTAAAGAGGAGGAGGATGCATGGAAAGAGTGCAGACCATGGTTTGTGTCCTTTGTTAGTTGCTGCAGCATTGACTCTTGGGTTGCTGTGGCTGTTCATTAAGATCAACTCCTGGACTTCTCCCTGGTGCACCACTGCTAGCCTGGGGTTCACTTTTTGGAAGCTTCTTAGCTAAGATGGACACAAAACATAAAAAGGTCAACCCCATAAGCATTACATAACTGTGTCACAATACAGGAGTTCAGTTCTGTGCAGACTAAGGTTGTAAGTTATCAAGTTCTCAAAAGATTATTTGGAACACTTGGAAGAGAACACTTTAACAAGAACATCAATTTGATTTTTACCTCCTAGCAAGTCTGGTTTAAAATGACATCTGAACACACACAATTACAAAGCTACATTGTCAACCTTCAGGAGAGCAATGAACAAACCTATAAAATTCTTAAGATTCAAAGTTGGTGGATCCCAGATAAAGAAATGAACAACACTTGCTCACTCATGTTCTTACATTGGCAAAATATGCAGTTTAGTAATTCATTAGCAGATCACTTAAAAGTTTTCAATGAATTCCATCTCCAGTGATTTGTCTGCTGAACCCCCACCCCAATAATTAGCTGGACAATAAATTCCCTTTTAAATGAAAAATGTTGTAGGGCAAAAGAGTGTACCATATCATACTGTAGGAGCAGGGGGTATGAGCGAACTATTATATTATTTCTGAAGTCATACATGCAATGCCCAAAATGCCAGTCAGAGTACATCCCTGTACTGACCAGCATTCCATACTTGAAGTCTTTTGCCTCCGGGATTTCTGCGGCCCCCATCATAACCATGTCTGCACCACAGCAGTGATCAAAACTCCATATCTAACCTCCAAGGAAAGCTAGCTCACTTTATTCCAAACACAGACTCTCAAACTACTTGAAGCTGGGTCAGAAGTACTGCAGGCAAACACCCTGCCTCTGAGCTGTGAAGCAATAAAGTACTGTTGGTACTTTAAATAAGTTTAGGTCTAACAAATGACAGCCACTTGGAACCGTGAGAAGTGAGTCAAACATGAGGCTTTCTGCATTTCCACAAGTCTGCATGCAATACTACTGAAATAACACACTTATCTATACATTAAACTGTTTCTGTTTTTCCTACCTTTTGTTAGCCATTTACTTTGCTTCAATTTTGTTGTCTGAATCCATCCTTCAGATACAATGATAAATAAGTTAAGGGCAACTTAGGAGGATGTAAAAGATTCCATGGCACTTATCAAAAACAGCAAGGGGATGTCCCCACTGCCCTTGTCAGATTTCCCATAGTTATTATAAATACCACTTCAGTTCTCCCCTGAAAAGAGGCCAATAGCCTAGTGGGACTAACCTGGTCAATACACAGTAAAATAAAAAGTGACAATAAAGAATGGATGAAATTTTAAAGTGTTTTGTGACAAAGCAGTATAAAAGTTGAGCTGATTTGTGAATTCATCCTTGACAGTGAACTGTTGAGGATTTCCTCTTCGGAGATCCCTAACTTGGAAATCTCAGAAAAAGTCTTGCAATCTCAAATTCCCATACTCAGAAGTGTGTCTGACCCCTACTAACTCTTGCTGAAATGTCACATGGCGTGAGAGTGCAACTAGCAGCCCAACACCTACTCTCCCAAGTTTAACCCCTATACCCTAGGTGGTGGTGCTGTGGTAGCATTGTCGCCTCACAGTAAGACGCTGTCCGGTTCGATTCTCAGCTAGAGCATCTTCTGCATGGAGACATACGTGAATGGGCGTACCTTCGTTGAAGGTTGTGCGTCAGAGCTGGTAACTTGGCACGTAAAAAAAATCAACTACCAATCATTAGCAGACCGGAGTTCAGCTGTGGCGACCCCTAACCGGGAAAAGCTGAGAGACACAAACAAACAAACCCTAAGCAAGTATACCTATAAAAAAAGATACAGAATCATATTAACCCTAAAGAGAGTAAACTGGATAAGTTGATAAAGTTCTGTATCAGTACATGCATCATCTAGGGTAAAGAAAGTAATCATTTAAAACAGATGGTGGAAGGATGCAAATAGCCACTGCAGAAACTGGGAGGAGATGTAAGTAGCTGTTTTACCTTACCTTGATGGCTCTCTTATGTGGTTAAGGGTTGTTAATAGTCCAAAGTAGTACAAGAAGGGGTGGCAGGAGCCAGAGAAATCCAGAGGTCAATTAAAGGCAAGGGCAAATGAGGCGCTTATCTGGTGCAGTCCTAAAGCAATGAACTGACAGAATTCTTGAATCACAATGTCTAAATAAGTAGTTGGTATAAGTGTCTACAGATAACTAAGTGGCCACACCAATAAAAGCAAAGAGCATATTCTACAAATAGACATGGAAAAAGTGGCCAAACCACAAGTGAAATGCTTTCTACTTATCCAGTGTTACACTGCTACCCACTCTATAGCACAAGTTAAAACAAAAACAATGAACAAACTGCCCAAATCCCTTTCAGCACATGTCAAGGGTATGAAGGCTCTTTTATTCTCCTCACCCATTCCCACTGGATTTCAACTTCAGAAAACACTGGAAGATAAATGGAATCATTTAAGGACAACTCCTGACGCCACTTTTGGAAGGAAAAGTGAATTAGTGTTAAAGGGTACCACACTTGTGAAAGACCAGTTACCACTCTCTACAACTGCATGCAAATCAAGAAACCTTTCTGGTGCAGGTGGACAACAGGAAGGCAAATACCGAAAGTGAACTTGAAAGCTGCTACAGCAATTGGTTCAAATGGAGGATAAGAGACCCCCATCAATCTTGAAGTTCAAGTACCAAGAAGGCAGGCTCTTCAAAGATTGAAAAGGTGGAGACCTCCTTAAGAAACAGCAAGCCTGGATTACGCAGCTGGTCTGCTAATGACAAGGGTTAAGCTGTAACAAAAAGAAAACAGCAGGAATGTGCACAAATAGAAGTAAAGCAAAAGTCACAAAAGGTATCGCTGACTGGAGAACCATCTACAACAAACAGGCAACCTTTTTTTTTTTTTTGAGCTGAACAAAAAATTATTGTACAATGTTCAACTGTCAGGCCAATTGCAAGGAATGATGCACTGTCAACATAAATTTAAAAAAATGACATTTCTTATTTATTCAATACACTTACTGGAAAGCTGCCAAATATTTGGTTAAAAAAGTTAGGCCCTCATGTCAATGATCATGATATTCCCTTCTGTTGCTTCCTACTGGAGTGCCAAAATGTGCTTGAATAGCACACTTCAGCACTAGTGCTAGGGAATGCCTACCCCAATCAATAAGTTTACTGTGACAAAAAAGGAGTCAATTCTCTACCTAAACCGAATCCCTCTTCCAGCAGAACTTTCAGAGATCAACCCTTCAGAAGTCTTTTGCTCACTATACTTATGTGGTCAAGTGGAAGTCTCCATGGAAAGAAAAGGGACTACTAGAAAAGCCAGACTTAGAGATGAAGCCGTTGTCACACAGAGGGGGATTATTCTGTCATGTATTAATGGAACAGATTCTCAGCTTTCAGTGACCTGACAACCTGAAAGGACATATTTCTGGCCACCATGAAATGACAAAACTGAGATCTGGCTTTAACACTCTGAATTTTGCAGGTGACTGTGAAGAAATGGGAGAGCTACATTTTTCCAAAAGTTTCAGATGGGCCAGTCTAAAGGGTGGCCCACTCTTGGAAAAATCTTATTCAAATAAAACCTATCACCAGTTCCAGAACACGGTTAAAGCCACAAATAAGGGAGTCAATCAGCATGTTCATCTCTCAAAAGGTGATGAATTGCTGAAAGTGATGCCCCACCACTGTAGCTCACTGTTAAACACATACCACATCCATGCATACATGGGGTACAAGTGCATACTGCTCTGCTTACTTATGTATCACACCACTGTCTAGCTGATCAGAGCAGGGTAGTTTCTGATCTCAACTTTCCTTCTAGAGCCAAGGGTATACAAAGGTGTCCTTAATTTAAAAAAGTTGATGAGAAGCCACTTCTGCAAGGAATTCTGTCACCTAAAGCATAAAGCGGTTCACATGTGCTCATTACGCTCTCAATAAAGCAGTCATCAAAATATACAGTATGTCACAGTTGGAAGATGGGACTGTCCACACACACACACACACACACACACACACACACACACACACACACACACACACACACACACACACACAATAGTGGGAATACTTTTATAATTAAGAGCAATCTAATCAAATGCCACAACATCGAAAGCCAAAATGCTGAAAATCTTGGCACACATCCTATGCAGGGGTGCTGTGCCCCCCACCCCCTGCTAATTATATACAACTCTGAGATCGCACTACAGTGAGGAAAGGGGAAAACACCAGTCATCCATAGTTCATCTAAAATAAGCAATGGATAAAGAAACTGGAGATATAGACATTTCAGATACTGGAGAACACACTCACACTCACTAATAACCCAAACAGCATTTGAATTAATACAATAAAACGTAAAAAACGCTGAACCAGATGTTTAAATGAACCTTTAATCCACACTTTGAGTGCTTTTGTTCCCCTTAGTAGCAGACCCTCATCAGAAACATGGTAGCCATTTTGTTACAAGGTTTAAATAGCCTCAGAGGTGCCAAAACTCTAAGCATTTAAAGGTACACAAACTCAAAAAAACTTGCAAACTTATACAAGCATAACATGTACCAAAAACATCACAATAAAGCCCCTAACGTTAAGAATACTAATCAATATATTTAATAGTTATCAAAATATTAAAATATTGTTATAAATATTAAACCAATCAAGCAAATGTAATCAGATGAAACACAGTCAAAAAAGTAATTATACTTTGGCAGCTTTGATTTTTAACATAGGCTTAATGGAAATAACATCATTAATGCCTGGTGGGTTACAAGCATTAAGTAACCTTTTCAAGAACACTAAATGGAAACTTTTAAAAATCACAACATATAGCTGAGTGTTTATATAAGGCATTAGCTACAAGCCCTTTACTGACTGCATAGTTCTGTTGGTAAATTCTATTCTGCAAATGTCCTACTGTCTTTGCCAACATAAAATGTTGGGCAAGAGGAACAAAAAGCAATGTATACTACCCACTTAGGAGTACAATTATAATGTCCCTTCACTGAGAGCAATCTGGGGTAGCCAGACACTGAGAAATATGTCCCGTTACACATTTGCATTGCTTACATGTCCCACAACATTTCATGCCCCAATTCTTATTTGATACATTTTGCATGTCATATTTATTTTCTCAAACAGCCTTTAAATTATTACTGTACTTGTACACAAATTTTGGTTGCTCCCACAACTGGTCAAGCAGCACAAAAGTACCAAATACTGTCTTCCAGTGACATTCAATAATTTTTTTACAGAAGAAATTTTAGCATTATATTGATTAAACAAAAACCTGAGTTGAATCAGTAATCTTAGTATTCCTGTTAACAGTCAAATCCTTGGGACAACTCAGTAAGGGACCGTATTTTTTTCAGTAGACTCCCTCTTATCTGGTCCCACTGGGATCACATCTTAGGCTGGATATATGAATGGCTGGTTAATCCAAAAAAACAAACAAAATAGCATTTATAGATTGTAAATCAGATTTAAAAATTATGAATATATGTTATTTAACTTTACTTTCTGGACAAAGCAATATGTTTTCTCCGAGTACAGTGCACTGTACTCTTTCCTAGAATTGATTCATGGAAAACATCTTGACAAATATATGGCTGGTTAAGGGAAGACCAGGTAAGAGGGAGTCTATTGTACATCCAACTTCAAGAATCCATTTTTTGAGCTCCCCCAACAATGACAAGGAGTACCCACAATCAATGAACAAAGTGTAGAGTTTATCAATCTCTTATTTAAGCACAAAATCATCTGAGATCAACTTATTGAGTCTAATACAGCTGTCCTTTACCAATATTTCTCTTCTTCCACAAAGGTTGCAGACTGGTAAAATGTAAAATAGCATTTGAAAAAGTTTCTTTTCTAAATAACCTAGACTCCGTCCTCCCTTCAGATAAGCTACCTAGACATTATGCTACACAAACATTTATTTATCGAACTATTACTTTTTTGACAGAAAAAGTACAAGAAATCATTAGAACAATTTTAAAAGTCAAATTCCTGTAGCATTAGTGAGGTTCCCTTTCTACAGGATAAATGCATCATCTAGGTACCTCATAAAACCTTAGACCTTGGAAAAGAGGAGTGAAACAAATGTTTTCGGAGTTTCCCCAATACCATAAAACCATGCTCGCAAAACAGGGGCCAAGGTTGCCCCCATTGCAATACCCCTGTTTTGCTTATAGTATTCCCCCTCAGAAAATACAAAGTTGTTTTTAAGCACCAGTTCCATACATTGAAAAAAAAATTAAACTAATTTCAGCCTGGTTGAAGTTGGTACCCTTAGCCATGGCATCCAGGAACCATTACAACCCATCATCATGTGGGATGATGGAGTACAAGTCTTTATTAATATCAACAGTCACAAAAAAGAAGTTATGTACTTACCATAACATTCCACTTGTGTTATCCATCTTCATACAGAGACCACATTTGGTGTCAGATATGAAAAGATGCATAACCAGGACCATCATTCATTCCACCAAAATCCTAATTGGAAGGGGGATGGGGAGTCAAGGATAAATGAAGATGGATAACACAGATGATGCATTATGGCAAGTACATAATTTCTTTAACTGATGTTGTCAATCTTCATTTTATCCTTGACATATGGGACAGAGTCCTCAGCTACCTTAGATCTTGGGAGGACCCGAGAAAGAATATTCCTGAGCACCACAGAACCAAATGATTTTTCCTCTAGAGACTAAATCCAATTTGTAATAAGTAACAAATGTATGTGAGGTGGCCCATGTTGCTGCTGCGCAAATATAGTTCATGGAAGCCTTGGAATGAAAAGCTGCTGAAGCAGCCACAGCTCTAATAGAGTAGGTTTTAACAGGCACCGGTAATTCAACTTTTCTCTTGCTGCAAATGAAGGAAATACAATCTTTGCGCCATCTAGATAAGGTTACCTTGGTGACTGGATTGCCTTTTCTAGTACTTGAAAATCAAGCAAACGGCTGGTCAGATTTTTTCTTTTGTTCTATGACGACAGAAGCGCAGTTGTCTGAACGTCTAATAAATATAAACAATATTCACTAGTTTGAAAAATTGGGAAAAAATACTTTTAAATTGATTTTCTGGTTGATATTCGTTTCAAAAACCACTTTTGGTAAAAAGGAAGGGTTTGTTCTCAAGGACATCCTGTCTTTTATGAAATATCAAACATGGTGGTTTGCAAGATAAAGCTTGAATCTCTTAAAGACTTCTAGCAGAGGTAATCACTACTAAAAATAATGTCTTCTAACATAAGAATTTTAAATCTCAGTTGGCAGCAGGCTCAAAGTGGGAATGCACTATTGACTAACACCAAATTTAGGTCCCAAGGTGTATCCTTATATGGAGGCTTTAACATCAAGGTCCATTTTAAAATGTTTTGCAACATTGAGAAATTAATGAACATTCTTCAAACTCGTTACTTAAATGTAAATAGCCGCTAGTTGCACTTTGATAGTAGATGAAGATGCCCCTGCTTCAAAAAGCAAAGCTAAAAATGCCAAGACTGTTGATAGGAGCAGAGATGGGGTCAATGATGTTATCACGAGCACAGCAAGAGAATTTTTTTCCATTTGTTTTTATAGTTTCCTGGAGAAAGGCTTATGGGAATCTAAAATAATCCTATGAACTGGGGAGGAAAGTATTACGCCTGGCAAGCAACAGAATTGGAGAAACCAAGCTGTGAGCTTGAGGTTTTAAAGGTTCGGGTGAACTAATCCCTCTGGATGGGATAGGAGATTGGAGCCAGAGCCCGGAGTCCATGGTCGCTGAATCAGACAAGGCCAAAGGAAGGGGAACCAAATCTGTCCAGGCCCGAAGGGAGCAAAGAAGATTACCTTGCTCCTCAACCTGATAGACTTCTTTAGAAATTGAGGAACTAATGGAATTGGGGGAAAGGCATACAGAGGTCCGGAAGGACAACTGTGCAGGACAGCATCTCTCAGTGACTCCCCCGGAGGGGGTAAGAGGGCAAAGTAGCTGCTCTTCTTGTTCCGAGGTACTGAAAATAGGCCGCAGTACGGCTGACCCCATCAATGAAAAATCTTTTCTGCCACTTTGGGATTGAGACACCACTAGTGAGGCAGAAGAATGCATCTGCTCAGTCTTTCTGCTATCACATTATAACTCCCCGGAATACGAGTTGCTATCAGAAAGTGGTTGGAAGAGATCACCTACTGACAAACTCTGGGAGCTTCTCAACAAAAGGGGTAAGACTTCGTTCCCCTCTGCTTGCTGATGTATCAAACTACTGACATTGTCTGAACTGCAATCATTCCTGAGGGGAGAGTAGCTTGAGAGGCCTGCAATGCTAAAAGTACTGCCCTCAGCTCCAGGACAATGATATGCAAATTAGCCTCTAAGGGGGACCAAGTGCCTTGAATAGTCTTGCCCAGATAATGCCCCCCCACCCCATCTAGGAGGTGTCCGTGGTCACTATGGGTTGGAGTTGAGACAGGGCAAAGGGGCTACCCAAGAGAATGTCTGAATGAATCTACCAAGCTAGGTCTTTCTTGCAACAGTTGGTAATCAAGATCTGATCTGACATTGGCTGATGCAGTATGGACCACTGGGATGCTAGAAGCCACTAACGAATTCTCATGTGAAATCTTGCTAAGGGAACTAACATTATGGCTGCCTCCATTGACCCTAAGCTTGTAAGACTAGTCATGTGGTTGCTCTCTTGCTTCTGGACAATTCTTCACTTGGGCCCACATATTTTGCAATCTTAGATAAGGGAGGAAAGCTATGCAAGAATTGGTATTTAGTACCGTTCCTATAAACTCTAAAATTAGGCAGGAGTTGCTTGTGATTTTTCATAATTTATAGTGATCCCTAGGTTGGCGCAGGTTTGGAAGACGTAGTTTCTTGCTTGTTCTAGAAAATGCCTACTCGGAGGCAGTCATCTAAGTAGAGAAACACCCAGAATCTGTGCAGTCTAAAGTGAGCTGCTGCTACTACTGCCATGCATTTGCTGAACACCCTGGAGGCTGCGGTGCGACCGAAGGGCAGAGCTCTGAACTGATAATGAGTGGCTCTCAGCCAGAAGTGGAGAAATCTCCTTGAGCGCTTATCCATTTTTATGTGGTAATATATATCCTGGAGATCTATCGAGCACATCCAATCATCTTTCCCTAAAAATGGGAGAACAGACTGAACCGTGACCATCCAGAATTTTGTTTGTCGAATGGACTTGTTCAAAACACTAAGATCCAAAACTGGTCTCCAGTCACCCGTCGTTTTGCAACTAAAAAGAACCTTGAGTAAACTCTGGATTCTATCTGGTCTGGTGGGACCTCACAGATGACACTTTTTCTAGCAGTTTTTGAAATTCTAGCAGTTTTTGAATTTCTAACACTGCTGGTTCCCTCTGACTGGGTGGAACGCTGGGAATTCTATTGAAGTTATGGGGGAGGGTAAAGGAAAGGTATGGCGTATCCCTCTGGTTATGATCCTCTGCACCCAAATATATGAAGTTATCCAAAGCTAGGCACCTTGGTGCAAGGATAAACACCCCCCCCCCCGACTCCATCCAGAGGAAAGCCAATCAGGCCTCCTTTCAGGAACACTGGTAGGGTTTCCCAGGAAAGGTGTCCCTGGAACCCTGATTTTGCAGACCACCTCTGCCGTGTGTACAATGTCATTAAATCTCTCCTCTCCACCCCTGGGGGAGCCACTGCCACGTGTGTCCTAGAAAGGTCCTTGGGTCTTTTCGAACCACATTTTCAGGCTCCTCTGGTTCCTAGAATACAACCGTTGAAGAGTAGAAAAATGTACACCCACTGCAGAAAGGGTCTTTCCAGCCTTTTCATACCTGGACAAAGTTTCTTGAACTTTAGGGCCAAAAGGGGAAGATCCGTCAAAGGGGCCATTAACAAATGAAGACTTGAATGGCTCCGCAAATTCGCATAAGGACATCCAGGCATGTCTCCTTATGGCTAACCCCAATCTTGCTCCTCTAGTTGTCCCTTCGGCTGCATGTGCTAGGAGCCTCATGGACAAATTTTAAATGGACTCTAGGGTGGTCAACTGAGAAACAACCTTATCTTGGACTTAGTCAGATATGGCTCCTGTCAGCATATCTGATAACTCTTTAATCAGATCCCTTTGAAGTGTGGTAAAGTGTGTCATAAAGTTCAAAGACCATAATGCAAAGGTCGATGAAGCGTAAACCCACTTGCCAAACCTATCCATTACCCAAGACTATCTATTAGGAAGATGGATAGTGGAACTTTCCTCTGCCAGTTCCTTTTTTGTGGCTTCGCTACCACCATGGCATCTACTGCCATTCCTTTGCCCAAAACTGATCCCCGTGAGCAGTTAAAATTTTGTCTGGTCTCTTGGAGATGGGTTGTGTGGCGTCAGGAGCCTTCCACACTGGCTGTGAGATTAACTTAATGAGCTTGTCAGCGGGTGGAGTTGCCCAAGAGCTAGATGGTCAAGCACCGCTTGCTGGTACACAGATTCCTCTTGGAATGGCTGTTGGGATGTCCAGCCATCCCTCAGCTTAAGGATCTCAAGGAAGTCTCCAAAGGAGACTTCTTTCAGGGGTGACCATGGTGAACCCTCCCCTTCATCGTAATCAGTGTCCTCAGTGATGGATTCCTCTGGGGAATTTTGGTGTTTCCTCTTACACTACATCTTCTGAGGAACCTCTTCAGTGGGACGATCTGAAGAAGTGTCAGAAGAGGATAAAACTTGAGCAGGTGACCCCCACAGCTTCGGTGTGCGCCATCTTGGTGCTGGAGTTGGTAGCAGCTTTGGACGAAAGGAGGGACTGGGAAACTATTCAGACAGCTGTGGATCCAACTGAATACCCACAGTGGACAGGATCCTCTCCATGGCCTGGAAAGCTGGTCCCCCCCCCGAAGAGCAAAGAGAGACAGAACCAAGAAGGACCTTCCCGGAACCGTGCTCTCCCCCACTCTGAAGAGGCAGCCCCCAAAGCTGAAGCTGGGGTCGAGCTAATACATGCTGAAGCTACAAGGTGCAGACACAGCTCCGAAAAAATTGGAGTGTAGTCTTGCCCCTTAGAGCAGACAGCGTAGCCACGACCCCAAAAGGTCTCCGGATCCAAAAAAAACAAAGAACTCAGGGTTGGAATCTGTACCGGTGATGGAAATCTTACCAGGACAGAAACAGTCAGCATCGTTAAGGCTGGAGCTGGGATCTCCAACACCTCAGAGGAGGAAGACTTTTCAGAGTTGAAGAAAGAAGGGTTCTGGCACCAGAAGGGGCTAGAACAGAGGACGCATAAAGTTCCTCTTGCCACAAGAAGCTGACCTACCAATCTCAATGCATCTGATTCTGCCAGACTTCTGGTGAAATGAACAGACTAGGTAGAAGGGGATCTTGGATGTTCCAAAAAAGGGCTAGGTAACTGACCTGCTAAAGAATCAATGTATAGGGAATATCTGGCCCCAGGATGATCTAGAAATTCAAATTCAGCACTTTCTCTTGGTGCCCATAGATGTCTGTAAACGAGTAGCAGACGGCATCAAGACAATCGGCTCTGTGGTTTGGCCTTGGGTCTGTGCTGACAACTTTGGCAGCAGTGAGGGAGAAAGTGTCAGCACAGAGGTTGGTAACGAAGTATCCTTTGAAGTCTGTACAGGTTCCGTACTAGCAGAGAGAACTGAAATTTTAAGTCTCTTGGTCATCAGAGCTGTGGGTGAAGCTGGCATAATCGACTCCTTTTTGTGGATTTGTCAACTTTTGAAGAAAAAGATGAGGAGGAATGGGAAGAAATAAGAAGTTATGTACTCACCATAATGTTCCATGCGAGTTGTTCCATCTCGCCTTCATTCTTCACTGATGGGTTCGGAGACGATCCATCAGCTCTGACACGGCCGTTAGCAAAGCTCAAGGTTTACCAGTAGCTCCAGACCAAGCCCCTTATCCCATGATGCACTGCTGGAATTACTTCAGATCTCGTTTGCTGCATGTACCATATCCCTGTAAGAGAACTACTCTCCCAAGAGAGAAAGAAGGATTGAATAACCAGGATGAGACCAGCCTCTAGGTCAACTATCAGCCAGGTGGGAGATGGAAGGAGGGACGCAAGAATGAAGGAGAGATGGAACAACTCACATGGAATGTTATGGTGATTACATAACTTCTTAATGTGAAGTTGTTCCATCTCGCCGTTCATTATTCACTAATCGGTAACGTCCCTAGCACCCTCAATCTTGGGTGGCTCTTAGGAGTACATTCTTCATGACCGCAGATCCAAAGGAAGCCCTGTCCCTGGAGGCCTTATCAACTTTGCTCACAGGTTCATAAGTAGATACTAGTCTATCTGCCCAAGGGCATTTATAAGCCTAGCCAGAGTGTATTTGGCTTCCGCCTCCCTACTAGATTAGCCTACTGTGCCTCTGTAAAGTAGGTCACAGAAGGTACCCTTTAAGATTAGTTTACTGTGCCTCTGTCTAGCAGGGACACAGAAGAGATCCCAGGGGGTGAATTTGCGATTTCCCATCCGCGTGTCCAGATTTCGCTTGAAGAGGGTCAGCGAGGGGTTATGTCTAACCTGAATTGGGATTCTATTCCAGAGTGAGGGGGGCCTCTGGGAAAAATCTGTCCCTCCAGCATGTCCTATTTATTTTTGTGCTGAGGTTTAAGTCCCTGGAGCGTGTAGCTCTAAGGGACTTGGACTTTTTGAGGTGGAGCATGTCCATTAATTCTGGGTTTGACATGGCTTTGTACGTCAGGCATAGATTGCCTCTGAGTAGGCAGTAAGCAACTGGGTAGAGCTGAAGTTTCCTTAGTCGAACTGCATAGGACATCTGTTTGTAGCCAATGATCTTCTTGGTGAGGTACTTTTGGAGTCTCTCCAGTTGCTGCAGGTGTCGAGTAAGGTACATCCCAAAAGGGGCATTGTATTCAATTATGGGGCTGATGAGTGACGGGTAGAGGGGCACAATGACCTCTCGATCTAGATGCGAACCCTTTCGTGATAAGGTGGGCTCTATAGAAGGTCTTTCTAACCACTTTGGCAATGTGATTATCAAAAGAGAGATTACTATCTACGTTGGTCCCCAAATCTCTAATTACTTCTTCCGTACTTAGTGGGCACCTTGTTTTTCCCAAAGGGGATGACTATGCACTTTTTAGCATTTAGCTTGAGGCCGTGGCACTGGCACCAAGCATCCGTCTCTGTGAGACCCTTTTGGAGGATGCGTGCGTCAGCTGGAGATTCAATTATGGGCCCCAGTTTGCAGTCATCTGCGAACTTTGTCAGCCATAATCCCCCCGTGTTAGCCTGAACCTCAGAGAAGTATATACCGAACAAGAGAGGTCCCAGAACTGAGCCCTGTGGGACGCCACTTGTAACTGGTTTGGATTCGGACATGGCACCTGCGATTCTGACCATGTGTGTTCTATCTCTGAGCCAGTTTGCAACCCATCTTGTGATATAGGGGTTGATATTTAAGCTGGTAAGCTTATTTATGATGCCCGAGTGGGGTATTGTGTCGAAGGCTTTTGCGAGGTCCAGGTAGGCTGTGTGGACTACCTTGCCCTCATCTATGGCTTTGGTAACTGTTTCAAAGAAATCAACTAGGTTTAAGAGTCAAGATCTGCCCTTAACAAAGCCGAACTGGGTAGGGTCCAGTGTCTGGAGGCTCCCAATGTCTGTTTATGAGTTCCATGATAATACGCTCCATAGCTTTACAGACCAGACTAGTCAGGCTTAGTTCCCGGGGTCCGGTGTGGCACCACCTTTGTGGAGTGGGACCACTGGAGCTGTACGCCATTCTTTGGGAACATATCCTGTAGTAAGGCTAAGTTTGAACAGTGACTTAATGTGAGGGTTCAGTTCTTCTTGGAGCTTGTGTAAGACACAGCTTGGTACACCGTCCGGTCTCATAGATGCTGTGTTTTTTGCTTTGGAGAGGGCAGCTTTCACCTGTGCATCTGTGATGTCAGGGAGGTTACACTCAGTTGGGATAGGCATTTGCTCCTTTGGGGGGGGGGAGGGCGGTTTGAGCTGAATCTGTCTGCCAGGATGTTGGCTATGTCTGTAGGTTCGGTATATTTTGTACCGTTATGCAACAATTCAGAGCATATCTAGGAGTTTCCATCCATATTCCTGACATAACTAAAGAAGGCCTTGTGATTATCTTTAGTGTCTAGGGCAATTTTTCTTTCGAAACTGGCCTTTGATGATTTTATGAGGGATCGAAGTTTCTTGCTAATACTGATCAGAGATGCCTTCCCTTTTTGGGATTTTGCTCGGTCATGTAGTAGCTTCCTCCTTCTGTTGTATTGCTTATTTATGGCCGGGGTCCTCCTGTTTCTGGAGGAGTGAGTCTTGGTTTTATTTGGGATAACATGATCCATGCATTCCTGCAGGTGCTCATAGAACGCATTTGTAAAGGATTCTGCGGATTGGGCGTATTATCCTCTGGCCCAGGGGCTTTGAAGGATTCCACCTCAGTCTTGAGAAATGCAAAGTTGGCTTTTGAGAAATTCTTTACAGTGCTTTCCTTGGCTGGGGGTGGGGACGGGATATGGATGACCAGGAAAATTTGTTTATGGTCTAAGCTTACCAATGAGAGGTTTACCTCTGGTGTGGAACATAGGAGTCCCCATGTTGGTGATGACCAGGTCCAATATGTTGTTCCCTCTTGTGGGAGTGGTGACCAGTTGTTCCATCGCGTTAGAGTTTATAAATTCAAGGAACCGTTGGGCGAGGGTGTTTGGGCTTGAGTAGTTTTCCCAGTCAATGTTTGGTTAGTTGAAGTCACCTAATAACATAGTGTTTGGAGAGACCTTCATATTCTCCAGTGTTCTCAGGAATGCCAAGTGGGGTTCCTGTAATAGGGAGGGTGTTCTGTAGCAGGCTACAAACTGAAAGGCAGTTTTGCCCGCTGTTAGTTGCACATGGATGGTTTCCGATGCTTCGTGCAGTGCCACTAACCTGGAGGTGTAGATATCTTTGATGAATATAGATACTCCCCCCTCCTTTTGTGCTTCGGTCCGAGTTTTGGGGCCGAAACGCAAGGTATGAGTTATAACCTGGTAGTGCTGGGGTGCTCTCAGGAGCCTTGAACCAGGTTTCTGTTACTGCACAGGCATTGATTTTCTCCATACTGAGGAGAGCCTCGAGTGTGTGCATCTTGAGGTTTAAACTTCTGGCATTGAGTAGCATTACCTTTAGTTTTTTTATCCTTGGGTTGTCTATGGAGGTGGGTTTGTCCTTTGAGCCTTGCCTAAAAAAGGCACTATGGGGGTGGCAAGAGCCTTAGCCAGTATACGACAGCCTAAGGGTGACAGGTGCAAGCCGTCTTTAGCGAAGCAATGTGGCTTGTCGAGCATGTCATCCCAGGCTGACAGACACTGGATCTCCTTTGAATGACACCAATACTTTAGCCAATTGTTGAAACTGATCATTTTGTTTTTATACTGTGGCATCATTCTTGGTGAGGGAAAGATGCTACTCAAGGTCAGGGTCATACCAGCCTGGGCTACATGGTCAGAGAGCTCCTCTATGTCTCTTTTCATGTAGTCCAGGGAGGTACGTCTCAGGTCATTCACACCAGCATGGACAAAGATGGAGTCATACTTGTACTTCCTTTGGAGTGACCTGAGTGCTTGCATTATGTGGCGTATCCTGGCACCCGAAAGGCAGCTTACAGTGACCTTCTCCTTGTTCAGTCTGGTGAGCGGGACGTCAGTGTGCCGGACAATAGAGTCCCCTATAACAAGTGTATTTGGTGTGTTGTTTGGCCTTAAGGGCTGTGACTGTGAGGCACACTGATTTTGTGAGATATGTGATTTGTGGGTATTGTTGAGGGGTGGCTGTTGCTTGGATATCTGCTTAGGAGGTCTTTCCTGTTTAGGCAGATTTTTATTTAGAGCCTCCGAGTATGTTTTTGTGTGTTTATTTGTTGGGTATGCAGATGCAATAGGTCTGTGTGAGACTGGATTTGTGGTGCGGGTGGGTTACCTTTTCCTCCTGACTGACTGTTCCAGTCTTTGGTTGAGAGAGCTCTGCCTCCAGTTTGGCTGTGTAACTGCATCTCTCACATGTATTAGAGTTTGTTGGAAGGAGGAGAGTGTTGTCTGTGTACATAAGGCAATTGCAACACTGCCTCAAAATTCCCAGATTCACCAGCGGGACTGGAGAGTAACCTTGAAACTGACCCTTGGACATACCAGATTAGTATAAGGAACTGGTTTTTTACTGATCAAGTGAAAAATCAGTTCCCTTCCCTAATCTGATCAGGAAGGACCAATCAGGAGCCTAATACTTATGAGAAGTCAAGGAGGGTGTAGTGCTTTAGTTAGTGTTTCCTTATAAGACCTGAGCAAGTGCAGGGCTTTAGAAAGAGAATAGAGTGATTACTTTGAGAATTTGAACAGTTCTAAGGGAGTGGAGCCTGGAATAGTTTAAACCTGTTTAGGCGGCGCTGCCCGACGCTGCTCAGTGTGCAAAAAGAGAGCTGTAGGGTTTTAAGAGAGAGATCAAGGAGTTTAGAATTGACCCAAAATGGCCAATAAAACCACAGCTTCTAGGCAGTAACCACTCCTCCAGGGATAGGCAGGCTGTTCAGTGTTAACCACTCCCACTGGTGAACACAGAGACTTCCCTTTAGCCCAAGCAAGCACTGGCCTTCTAGAAACTTCCAAACAGTTCAGAACAGCAAATCTGAAACTGAACTTTCTTAACTTTCAGAAAGTGATGAGTGATAAAGGTATGAGGTTCAGACCAAGTGGCTGCAGTACAAAGGGGCACTTTGGCTTGGAATGCAGAAGACGTAGAAAAGTACAGTTTTGTACCTACCATAAATGTAGATGTTCGAGTGCTAATACAGCTGCAGTCATAACAGATGGGTTCTCCTGCCATCAGGCGGGTCCTCGGTCGGCAGAATTCCAAAGTCTAGGTCCAGCGTCGGTTGTCGTCGCTTCTTCCCTGACGTCAGTGCGACAGGGGTATAAAGGAACCAGCCGACGCCATTTTCTTCAGTTTTTCTTGCCCCAGATGTCAGGTGCCCCCAGAAGGAAGGCAATACATAAATTTGTGTAATGCAGTGCAATATAATCAAAATACAGTAGTTGCAAGCAAATACATCATAAATGAATACCCCAATCAGGTTGTATGAGGATGTGTTAGCCTGTCCCAAGAGGGGAAGGAGGGAGGGAAACCTGGACTGCAGCTGTATTAGCACTCGAACATCTACATTTATGGTAGGTACAAAACTGTACTATGTTCATCGTGCATACAGCTGCAGTCATAACAGATGGGTAGAATCCCAAAGCTAAGGAAGGGGTGGTAGGCACTAGGTGGAACTAGGAGGAGCCAAAATGCCCTGCAAGACTGCAGTGGCAAAGCCTGCTCTAGATTTTGAGTATAATGGTAGGTTGTAGTGCTTGGAGAAGGTATGCACAGAACTCCAAGTGGCTGCTTCCAAAATATCCTTGGTAGGAACTCCTCTGAGGAAGGCTGCAGAGGTGGCTGTGGCCCTGGTGGAATGAGTTCTAATGCCTGTAGGTACAGTTTTGCCATGAAAGGAATAGCAGAAGCGTATGCAGTGGGCTATCCATTTTGAGATTGTTTGGAAAATGGCTTTCCTTGAGCTCCTACCGCACAGGACACAAAGAGCTGTTCTGATTTTCTGAAAGGCTTTGTTCTGTCCAAATAATAACGCAGTTGTCTGTGGATGTCCAAGGAATGTAGTAATCTCTCCCCTTTGTTTTGAGGATTAGGATAAAAAGTAGGTAAATGTATGGCCTGACTTAAAGCTACCCTGGATACCACTTTAGGCATAAAGGACGGGTTGGTTCGTAAGGAAATTCTGGCCTGATGGAAGATGATAAAAGGCTGGACAGCCATGAGAGCCTGTAGTTCTGAAACTCTACGAGCTGAGGTGTTAGCCAGAAGGAAAGCTGTTTTCCAGGACAAATATTGCAAATCTGATGAGGCAGCTGGCTCAAAGGGAGACAAGGTCAGTTTTTCCAGAATGAAATTAAGATCCCAAGCAGGTATTGGTTGTTTCCTTGGAGGTCTTAAATTCTTAGCCCCTCTGAGGAACTGTCTTAAGAGAGGGTGAGAGAATAAAGGTGGATCAGTGTTGTATTCTGCTGAAATGGCTGAGGCATGGATTTTGGTGGAGGAGAATGAAAGTCCACTGCTTAGCAGTTCAGCCAAATATTGTAGTATTTGAGGTAAATTCAGTTTTCCAGGATCCTGGCCCTTTTTCTCATTCCAGACACAAAAACGTTTCCATTTTTGCAGAGTAAGCTTTTCTAGTTGATGGCCTTCTGGCCTCCAAAATGACATCCTGCACCTCCTTGGAGAGTAGGGCCTGTTGTGATGCTAAGGAATCTTCCATGCGGCTAGATTTGAGTGTTTTTAGCTGGCTGTGAAGAATTTTGAAGCTGTGCCGAGTCAGAAGAAGAGGCATTAGAGGCAGGGTCCATGGTGGGGAATGCGTCAGGCTCCTCAGGAGTGGGTACCAGTGTTGCCTTGGCCAGTCCGGAGCAATGAGAATCATCTTTGGTCTGTCTGCTCTGGTTTTCAATAGAACTTTGGGCAGCAGAGGAAGAGGTGGGAAGGCATAAATTGTCATTGATGTCCAACTGAAAGAGAGAGCGTCCACTCTCCAGGCCTTTGGATGGAAAATCCTTGAGCAGAATTTTATCAATTGATGATTTTTGTGGGAGGCAAAGAGATCTAGGTCTGGCCTTCCCCATTCTTGGATTATTTCTGTAAAAACTTTTGGATGCAATTTCCATTCGTGTGGATCTGTCATATTCCTGCTTAGGTTGTCTGCCAGTGTGTTTTCCTTGCCTGGCAAGTACTGTGCTTGTAGTTCCATTTGTAAGTCCATGGCCATGTTCCAAAGTGACATGGCCAGTCTGCATAGGGGGTAAGAATGTGTTCCTCCCTGTTTTGTTTATGTACCACATAACTGTGGTGTTGTCTGTTCTTATTAATAGCTGACCTGGTTGTAGAAGGTCCTTGAAAGCTATAATAGCATTTATTACTGCTAGCATTTCTTTTTGATTGTTGTGAAGGTGCTTTTCTTTTTGGGACCATTTGCCCTGAATGCACCGATCTGTCATGTGCGCCCCCGAGGCGTAGTCCGAGGCGTCTGTTGTGATGAATTAATTTGCTTGAGGCTTGCTGAATGGAAGACCTGTGTTTGTTTGACATGCTTGAGCCCACCACAGAAATTCCTTTTGCAGACATGGAATTAGTGGTATTGTTGTTTCCAAACTGTGGCTGTGTTGAGACCATATGTTTTTCAGGTACCATTGTAGTTTCCTCATATGCAGCTTTGCACATGGGATTAGTAAGATGCAAGATGCCATGAATCCCAGAGCCTGCAGGATTTTCCTTGCAGTCAGCCTGGTGCAATTTGCAAGTGTTCTGAAGTATTGAATTAGTTGCCCCTGCTTCTCTGGCGTGAGGTAGGCCATCTGGGTGTTTGTGTCCAAATTGGCACCCAGGAAAATTATCTTCCGAGAGGGTATTAGCCTTGATTTCTTTTTGTTGACTGTGTATCCCAGAGAGTTCAACAACATTATTACATAAGCCAGATGTTTCAGAAGAATGTGCTTGCTGTCCGCTTGGATCAGGCAGTCGTCCAAATAGGGGTATATTTGTATCCCTTGAAGTCTGCAGTAGGCAATTACTGATGCCAGGCATTTCGTGAATACTCTGGGCAGTAGATAAGCCAAAGGGCAATGCAGAGAATTGACAATGGGTTGAACCTGCAAGAAATCTGAGGTACCTTCTGCAATTTTGTCTGATTGGGACATGCAGGTATGCCTCCTTGAGGTCCAATGTTACCAGCCAAGACTCCTTGCCCAGCATGGGAAGAAGTTGCTGTAGAGTGAGCATCTTGAATTTTGGTGCAGTAGAAATGTGTTTAGGATGGATAGGTCCAAAATAGGTCTCTAATCTTTTCCCTTCCTTGGCACCAGAAATAGCCTGGAATAAAAACCTTGACCTTGTTCGTGTGTAGGTACCTCTTGAATAGCTTTCATGTTTATGAGATCTGTAATTTGCCTTTGTGCCTCAGCCCTTTGATTGTGTGGCAGGTTTGGCATGCCTCTCATTTTTGGAAGCGTGTGAAAATGGAATTTGTAGCCTCTGTTAATAATGTCCAGGATCCATTTGTCCTTTGTGACAATATGCCAATTTTTTGAAAATAATGCCAGCTTTCCTCCTAAGGGGGCTGCCATTTGAGACTTGGTTGGCATGCAAAGGGGAAAGTCATTGGGTTTGCTTTCTGAAAGATTGCGAGTTATCCTCACCACCTCTTTGTGTAGGAGCTTGCCATTGCCTGCCTCTAAACGATCCTTGGGATTGTCCTCTGCCCCTCGGGCGCCTGTATCTGCCTCTTTGGGGTCTGTCCGTGGCAGGAAAGGACCAGTTTTTGGAAGGCCAATTTTGACTAAAACGTGGGAGTTGTACCTGTAGAAATTCTTTCACAGTTTGCATTGATTTAGCCTTTTCCTCCATTTTCCTTAATACCTCCTCAGCATTAGCACCAAATAGTACATCCTTTTGAAGAGGGGCGTCTAGTAATTTAGCTTTGACATGATCAGGCAAGGCTTGTTCCTTGAGCCAGGCATGCCTACGTATGACTGATCCTGTAACAGCAGCTCTACATGAGGCCTCTAGAGCATCAAAACCACATTGTAAGGTACGCTTACCCACTTGTTCTGCACTATGCATCAAATCCTGCAACTCCTTCAAGTCTGGTTGTTCAGGTTGTGACATTTTACTTTTCAATTGTGATAACAAAAACTGTTGGTATTTTAGCATATGAAACTGACAGTTTAAGGCCCTCATGGATAAGGTAGCCAAGGTATAAACCTTTTTTCCCCACCTTTCTAAGGATCTGGAGTCTCTCTCGGAAGGTAATGGATTTTTAGCAATGGAGGCCTTAACTCCCATGGGGCCCTGTGAGATGGTTTCTGGGTCAGCAGCATGGCTTTTGTATAGAAATTGGTGCGAGTCAGGAACCCTGTAGTACGTGTCAGGCTTAACTGGAGCTGGAGGTAGAGAGTCTGGGTTAAGGCAGGCCTCCGAATAAACATCATCTAGGATGTCCAAGACAGGAGGTATAGCCAGAGGCCTGTGCTGAGGTAGCAAGAGAAATTCCCTGAGCCTTTTCTTGAAATCTGAATAATCTTGGACTTCCCAGTGGAAGTGTTCCCTTAAGGTATGCAAAGTTTCCCCAAATGAGTAATCCTCTGGGGGGGGGGGGGTACAGAAGGGATGGATTCCTCCGCATCAAAGTCTTCAAAAGGGGAGTAAGAATGTTCCTGATCATCAGAGTGCTCTGAAATAATGGAGCCCTGATCAGAGGAGGGGGAATCTTCCTCCACTCTGGGCCTTTTGTCCGGTGGGGGCTGAGAACCTCTGATAATAGTAATTAAATCCTCAGCCATTTTAAGCATCTGTTTCTTAGGCATGGGGCCTGGAGATGGGCCCTGTGTGGCTGGTCTCTTAGAGTGCATGGTTGCTTTAGACTTAGTGAAAGCCTTGATGGAGAAAGAAGAGGAAGGTCTGAAGACACCTTGAGTGGAGGTGGACCTGTCCACATTCTGAGTTTCAACGCCAAGAGTGGCTTCGGTATCTGTAGTCGGGGTGTGGGCCGAGGAGCCTGCGACCTCGGGTACAGGAGACACCGTCAAAGAAGTGTCGTCGGTAGTCAGGGGCTGCGTAGGCACCTCGCTGAGAACCAGACCACGTGTAGTGGGCTTTGGCGTGGTGTCGGTAGAGGCCGCGGACCTCGTGTGTCGGTCCTTATCTTTGCGGGTTTTATTTAGACAAAACCGGAGTCGGAGTATCCGATGACATAGTATAGTTAAATGCTTTCCCAAAATAATGCTGGGCGAATTCCGCCCGACGCTTAATAGTGCATTTGTTGAATGTAGCACAAAAGCGACAGACCGAGACGTCGTGGTCTGGGCCTAAACAAGGTATACAGAGGGAATGGAAATCCTTATGCGGTATTTGCTTCCCACAAGAAATACAATTATTAACTTTGTCTGACATCGGTCTGAGGCAAGAAAAGTTTCCCCAACGGGGTACTTAGCTTTTAAGAAGACTTCGGTTTCCAAATTTTCGTAATCTCAGGAGCTGGCCAACCGCCACTTGCGAACTGCTTCTGCTTCGGGCACCGCGCGGCAAGAAAGACTGAAGAAAATGGCTTTGGCTGGTTCCTTTATACCCCTGTCACACTGACGTCAGGGAAGAAGCGACGACAACCGACGCCGGACCTAGACTTTGGAATTCGGCCGACCGAGGACCCGCCTGACGGCAGGAGAACCCATCTGTTATGACTGCAGCTGTATGCACGATGAACATCTGCTCTGGTAGAATGAGCTTTAATCTTGTGCAGTAAGGGCTTTTTAACAGCTGAATAAACAAAAGTGATACAATCAGATAGCCATTTAGAAAGCATTGTTTTAGCCACTGTTCTACCTTTTCTGGCTTCAGAGAAAGACACAAAGCGCTGGTCTGATTTTCTAACATCTTTTATTCTGTCCAAATAATATCGGAGCTGTCTGTGAACGTCAAGTTTGTGCAGCATATACTCTAGTTTATTGGAATGGTTAGGGAAGAAGACTGGCAATTCAATGACTTTGGTTGATATTAGATTCCGAACACACTTTGGGCAAAAAAGAAGGGTTTGTCCTAAGAGATCTCTATCGGCATGAAAAATCAAATAAGGAGGACAGACAGATAAGGCTTGAAGTTCTGACACTCTGTGGGCAGAAGTAATAGCCACCAGAAATATGATTTTCCATAAGAATTTGAGGTCACAAAATGATGCTGGTTCAAACGGAGGAAGAATTATACGAGACAGCATAAAGTTTAGATTCCAAGGAGAATAAAGGAGTTTTAACTGGAGGCCTCATGTGAAAGGTTCCTTTGAGAAAGGCCTTGGACAACTTGTGGGACTTAATGTTTAGCCAGTCTACTCCAAGATGAAAGTTAGCTATAGCAGCCAACTGGACCCGAACTGTAGCAGCTGCAGCTCCTTTATTAAAAATCATAGTAAAGAATTCTAAAATAGACATCGAAGGGGCTTGATAAGGATCAATGTTCTGCTTAGAAGCCCATGTGGAAAATCTCTTCCACTTACTAAGAAGTACTCTTCTGGTGGACGGCTTATGGGAAAACAAGAGGATCTGCCTTGTCTCATCAGAAAGATCATGAAGCCTGGCTGTGAGGGGAACTGGAGCAGCCAAGCTGTGAGCTTCAGTGACTGCAATGAAAGGATGGAGATCCCCCGACGGATGTGTCAGAAGGTCTGGAACTGGGTCCATAATCCATGGATCCTCCAATAGATGATGATGATGAAATGGGAACCAAATCTGCTGAGGCCAATAAGGGGCTAGGAGAATGACAGTCCTTCCCAGCAACATTGCTATCTGTAGAAGTCAGGATATTAGAGGGATTGGAGGGAATGCATAGAGGAGACCTGGGGGCCAATCGTGTACTAGTGGGTCTCTCGGGGGTTCTCCCGGAAGGGGAATCAGGGCAAAGTAGCTTCTACATTTCGTGTTGATGTGACTGGCAAAAAGATCACAGCAAGGCTGGCCCCATTTGCAGAAAATCCTGTCCGTAATCTCTTGTTTGAGGGACCACTCGTGCAGCAACAAAATTGCCCTGCTCAGTTTGTCTGCTATCACGTTGGATCTCCCCGGGATGTGCATTGCCAACGGAAAGTGCTGGGAGGAGACAGCCCACTGCCAAACTCGGAGGGCTTCTCATCAAAGGGGGTAAGACTTGGTCCCGCCTTGCTTGTTCAAGTACCAGACTACCGACATGTTGTCTGTCTGAACTGCAATCATCCCTAGAGGAAGAGAGTCCTGAAAGTACTGCAACGCCAGAAGTACTGCTCTCATCTCCAGAACATTGATATGCAGGTGTGACTCTTGATCCGTCCATTTGCCTTGGGCAGTCTTTCCCTGAAAATGCCTCTATAGTCGCTTGTTCCCTGTAACTGGGTGGAACGTCCGGGATTCTCCTTGGGGGCATGGGTGTGATGAAGAACGGCATGAAATACCCTCTGGAAATAATACTTTCCACCCAGCTATTGTTTATGTCTTGCCAGGCGTCTGGGCACAAAGATAAGCAGACCCCTGACTGCCTCCAGAGCAGGACAGTTGGGTCTCCCTTCAGGAGCGCTGACAAGGTTGACCAGAGAAGTGCGTACCCCCTCTGCCGCTAGGGCGGCATCTTCTATTCTTACCCTTGCCTCTGCCCCTAGAGGGGGGTTGACCATGTGTATCCTGAAAGGCTCCTTGGGCTTTTCGGAACCACATTTTCCCTCCCCATTGGCCTTTGGGATAAGGCCGAGTAGGGGTGGAAAAACAAACAGACTCCGACGGCAGACACAGTCTTTCCTCCTGCTCACACCTGGTGAGAGTTTCCTTCACTTTGGACCCAGAGAGAGAGGAGCCATCAAAAGAGGTGTTGACAAATGAAGACTTAAAGGGCTCCGCGAAGGAATACAAGCATATCCAGGAATGTCATCTTAGAGCAACTCCTGTACCCGCTGCCCTACTCATCCCATCAGCTGCATATGATATGAGATGCATGGACGAGTTCACGATGGAAGCAAGCTGGGCAGTAACTTTGTCGGAAGCCCCTGCAGCTACAGTACCCTGAAGAGCATCTCCCAACTCCTTAAGGAGACCTCTTTGCAGTCTGGTGAAGTGGGTCAAATAGTTCAGGGATCAGAGTGTAAAAGTCGCTGAACTAAACATGCGTTTCCCATATCAATCCATGATCCTGGACTCTCTGTTAGGTGGATGGATCGATGAGGAAGTCTCAGACATTTCCTTCTTGGTGGCCGCCGCCACCACCACGGCATCAACAGGGACTCCCTTGGACAAAAAGTCTATCTACGGGGGCAGAAATGAACTTGTTAGGCCTCCAAGGGACAGGTTCCATGGACTCCGGTGACTCCCACACCCTCCAGGAGACCAGCTGCATGAGCTCATCAAAGGGCGGAGACACCCAAGAGGTGGAAGGTTGAGACCCGAAAGCCTTCAGGAGAACTGACTCATCCTCAGTAAGGCTTTTGGACTGCCAATCACCCCTCTGCCTAAGGATCTTGGGCATCTCCGCAAAGGAGATATCCTCAAAGGGGGATCGTAGGGACCCTTCTGACTCATCCAAGTCAGTGTCAGATGTCAACTCCTGTGGGGAGTCCAAGTGTCTCATCTTATACAATCACTTCCTGGGGACCTCCTCAGTGGGAGCCTCTGGGGAGGTCTCGGAAGAGCAAGGGGCACCCTGTGGGGCTACCTGAGGCTCAGGGTCTCTACGCTTGGCCTGGACGATGGCGGCAGAAGCGGACACAGGCGCTTTGGGGGAAGAAGAGGCCAGACCTGGTGTCGAGGATGTCTTTGGGGACAAGGCTCTCCTCATGGCTACGAAAGCATCACAGCTCCGAAGAGGAGTCGACAGACCTGAAGGAACCGCCAGCCCCTCCCGCACAGAGGCCGTGGGCTCGGAGGAGAAGCAGTCAAATCCGGGATGGTGGTCTTCCGTTCCGACGCTGGGGTCAGAGCAGACAACAACTTAGCAAGGCCTGGTGCCCATAAGAGCTTCTGCACCAATCAGTCCATATCCAAATCCGTGAGGCTGACAGAAGATCTAGAGGAATGCACCGAAGGTGCAGATTGAAGGAGTGGAGATACATGTGTCTCAGAGACCGGCTCCAAAACTGTGGGCCGGCTCCGAAATGAAGAGACACTCTGCTCCAAGGGCTGTGGAGCCAAAGTCCCAGAATCCTCCACTTTTAGACATTTTGAGTCTTTAGATGCCTTTGAGTCTGTTGAGGATTTTGAAGATTTAGAGGACTTGCTGGCCCCATCCTGGTCAGTCAAAGCTTCAGCAAAAGGATGCTTCAGCAAACCTCGATCCACAAGCTTCCTTTTCCTCTCAAACAGAACCCTTGAAGAAAAGGAATGACAAATGCTGTAGGACTCCTGCAAATGCACCGCATCTAAACAATACATGCACTGAACGCGTTACCAGTAAGACATCTTTTGCCCGCAGTCTGGACACTTTTTGAATCCAGACTTTGGGTGCTTGTCTTTTTCCTCAGACATATTAATAAAGAACTTTAGGCTTAACTCAATTACACAGACTAAATACAGCCTAAATGTTGTATCACAAACCACACAGTCTAATACAACCTAAAAGTTACAACTACCCTTAAGCTCAAGATAACACGTCTAAATATCAAAACACACTAGCAATGGCCCAGAGAAAAAAGGGGGCAACACTATGTAGTATAACAGCACACTATTTATACTATCGATGCAAAAACTATGGTAATAGGAAAACACACACACACACACACACACACACACACACACACACACACACACACACACACACACACACACACACACTGAATAACTAGACCCAACACGGGGCCACTACAACTATACTAAATAATCAAGCACCAAGGGAATAAGTCTGAAAGAGACAACTACAGGAGCTAATATAAAACTAAACTAACTAGAAATAGAAAATAAGTAATGAAATAACTTGCGAAAAGTGATTTTTATATCAAAAAAGGCTCGAGCAAACTGGAACCACTGAGATCCGTGCCACGGCAAACTAGATCTGAGGTAATTCCAGCAGTGCATAATGGGATAAGAGGCTTGGTCTCTAGCTACTGGTAAACCTTGAGCTTTGCTAATGGCTGTGTCGGAGCCGATGGATCAGCTCCGAACCCATCAGTGAAGGATGAACGGCGAGATTGAAGAACTTCACATCAATTTTACTTTTTTTTTTTTTTTTCTTCTCATGACCAGAGATGGCCTCTTCAAAGGCAGATTTTATCATCCCCTTCAAAATTAGCTCGTTTTTTCTACCAGGGCCCGGTGACTGAAACTATGGCAGATAGAACAATCTTCCTGTAAGTGCACTGGGCCCAGGCAGTAAACACAGAGGGAGTGCCCAAAAGAACTGGCCAGTTTTCGTCCTCATTTGAGGCATTTCTTAAAACCAGAGGTGCCTTTGCCCATATCAGCCCTGATACGCATCAAGAAAATAAGTGTACACAAACAGGCAGACACTATATACTTAAAGAATAGTAACCAATAGAAAGGTATAAATATAGCACACTTTTTTCATAGTGAAGAAAAGATGGGGAATCAAAGATATAGGCTACCAACTATGGTAGAAGAGAGTTGCAATGGTATGGAAAAAGAAACTACCAGCAATGGTAGTCAAGGAAAAACACCGATGCTCGGGACCAAACCAATATGTCAAGGACAAAATGAAGACTAACATCAGATCAAGGCATCAGATAAAAATGTCATATCTACAACAGACTGAAGAAAATGCCAGGAGTCTTTTAATAAATGCTTTTTTCCTGCTGAAAATGATTTTAACTTCAAATCGACCATTTTAGCTAGTGGCTCAGTCTTTGACCCTGCTGAAGCTACGATGGGCTTGAGTGTGTGTGTGTGTGTGTGGGGGGGGGTGACCACTGACTTATGAATCTTGGGGATTCCAAATATCCCCGGAAACCAAGGATGCTTGACTTCAAGGAAGTTTCTCAAGATAGGAGGTATGTCAAAAGTAGTACATAAATCCTCCAATGCATAGTCTATGCCTTGATAGGCTATGTTAACTTTGTTTCGTGACATGTCTACAAAGAAGTCACTGTTATTTAAAAACTCAAGCATCTTAAACAAATACAGGTGGTGGTCCATAATTCCAATACTCCCACCCTTTTTGGTTTCATCACACGCAAATTTTTATCATTAGATAACTTGAACAAGAGACGAAATCAGGAGTTAAGTCATAAAATCTTTTTCATCTTCTTTTGGCCCCATTCCCTGATACTGTTTTCACAGAACTGTTTGAAAAGCCCATTAGGTGATGTTAAAGGGGGGTTAAAAATACTACTACTCCCCCATTTCATTAACGCCATATTCACTGTCACATGGCATCAAAATTTCAAGTTCAGTTTTCTAGTGTACAGTTTTAGTTCAGTGTCTCCACTACACTGGGGTAATACAGAGCACAAACTTAAGCCCTTTTTGAAATGATGAACCAAAAAGAGAAGTTATATATATATATATATATATATATATATATATATATATATATATATATATATATATATATATATATATATATATATATATAGAGTGCATCCACGCAGGTGCATCCAAACCATCCGAGGAAATGATTTCCGCCCTCGATGTTTCCAATACTCCCTCAATACCAATGCTGTGTCTAGGGAGGGGGTTGAAAGTCTGGGGCATTCTGCTCCTGTCTCCCCCACTTTTTCTCCAGCCTCTTGGATCTCTGGGGTTTCCAATTCCCCTGAAAAATGGGATGTCTGCTTGTCACTATCGCCAGCACCTTCCCTGCGGGTATCGAATGCATCATAGGGATCACCAGCTTCATACCTTTTTCTACCATTAGGAGTTGGATAGGCCCTTCTTATGTTTGTAGTCACTCACATCCCTGGCAATTTTCTTCTGTTTCTGTTTATAAGCAGAAGCTTCCTATTGTTCAACCCTGTACATAAAGCTCCACAAAATTCATCCAAGTGATAAGGAAAACAGGTTGTTTCTAATAAGGGCATCCAAATTCTTAATTTCCACTTCTAGGTTCTCAAACGGTCTTAAACTGTCCTTAATAATAATTTGCATCATTTCAATGCCCATCCAGTCAAAAAGGTGCAATAGCTCATGATGGAAAACAGACCCTGGTGTAACACCAGTGGGGTATTTAAAAATTCACAGCCCCTACACGGCCAGATTCGTGAATGCCTACATTAAGTGCATACCATCTGTATTCAAGAACGCCCCCTTCACATTTTTTGTGCAGTCTATTCACTCAGAAAGATTACACTAAATGTCGATGTAGTCTACACATTATGGTAACCCACATAAAGCTCCCTTGATATTAAAGGTTGCAAGAAAACTAAAAGTAAGAGGAAGAAGGTGGGAATATGCTTGCGTTGTCTATTCATTCAGAATGGTGTACACTTAGTGTAGGCATTAATGAATCTGGTGTACTGTATAAACTGTAATGGCTTTGTTCAGCATGCAGTAGAAAACCAGTCAGAAAGGCAGTGTTAAAGATTCCACAACTCAGGTTTATTTACAGGGACAAGATTCTTATGGACAATTCTTCTAGAAAACAAAAAATCCAAGTGCTGAATGCAGAAACTCTTGGGATTCAGGTTACCATTTTTTTTCAGAAACACAGTGCGTACACACACACAGACACACACAAACACACACCTTTTCCAAATACACTACTTGTGGAATGCATAGTTCATTTGAGTCCTTCTAGCAGAATTAATCACATTTTCAGTTTCTTTCCTCATGTAGGAAGACAGCTTCTTAAACACAGAATAGCAATTACTCCAGCAGAGAAGGGGGCAGCATGTACAATATAAAGGCACCCTTCAAAAAAGTTTCAAGATTGTTCAGGACTGCATTTAAGTGAACTTAGTGTAAATAAAACCTTTGTCAAAAAGACAAAATACTGAAAATATGTGGTGAAACCTGCTCTGGAATGACAGGACTTTGCCTCCGCCCAACTAAAGCAGCTTTTCAACTTCAAAGACTAAGCAAGGATGAATAAGTGGCCTTTGGATCACTCCAAAGAATGTATACCATTGGGAAGAAAATTCCACATAACTGGCAAGTATTTTAAGCAAAGCAGTTGTTATGGATAACTCAAGTGAAGGTCTGTCCTAAGAGCTCTTCTTATATAGTCTGCTTTCTTACTGAAGTTCTGTCTAACCATGACCATGTCCACATTGTTTCTGATGAAGGCACCTCATGCTGAGGCAAACTCAGAGAATTACTCCCCCAAAGGCAAACCCTGTCCAGTCAGAATTACAACAAGAGAGCTGGCGGAGTCATGTTCTTGGGTGACTTTGCAAAATCATTGCAAAAAAGACCATGTGATGCTTTTATATCTTCCTCTGCTTGCTGACGCTTCTTTCTCTTCAGGAGTCGACTGCCTACAGTAGAAAGGCCAACAGCATTGCAAGGAGGTCATAAATATCCTCCACAGTGGTGAGGGCCTGCATTCCATTTAAAAGGAGTTGTCCATCAATTTCTGAAGGCTAACCAAACAAAATCACCTCCATGATAGGAGCATCCAGGATAAAGTCTGAACTCCTCCTTCATTCAGGAAACTCTCAGTAAAACCATCCTAAGCATGCATATATATCTTAGTCTGCAGCCCTAGCCACAGCATCAGCACAATCAAAACTTCAGCATATTACATGGAAATCCACTCATGAAGCTCTAACCCAGGTGTTAAATCAACTTCTTCGGCACAAACTGACGGAGGAAAGCTTCTCCACTAATTCAACTACTAGGAAGGGGCAGAATCTGGAAAGGTGAAATAAATGACAATGACTGAGGGACGCGAGTCCCAACTCAGTTTTTTTTTTTGTTTTAACTATTCTCTATTGAAGACATAAGTCTAGAACTTCAGACTTCTTGGTTGGTGGCAAAATGGAGTCTCTGGGTCTTGAGGTGAAACACAGACACTGCATAACAAACGATATGAGGATACCTAGTCCGCAGATCTCAAAGGCTTATAAACAGCCTTACTTCTTCCACTCCTCTACGGTAAAGGAGCAGAGTCCAAGTACTTCCAGGCTGCTAGAAGAGCATCCTTAATTGGCTCCACAGAATGGATGATCTAGCATTCCTCCTCCATCTCTAGATACACATTTAGGTGTTTCTGGGGCGGGAATGGGGGTAAGAGGCTGGCCCATGGAGGTAGTCATGATCCTCGGGGTATCTACAAAGACTCATCTGTGGGAAGGGGGCTGTAGTGCAAGAAGACAAGTCTTCATTAGGTTCTGAGATGATGGCCTCAAGAGAACTCATACTTTTCACAGCAGTACGAGTGGGAGACCGTTCCCTCAACACCTCTCAACATCGCCACAAGAAAGTTTGTATTGTCTTACTTTTGAGGGGAGTACATGACAGGCAAATGCTGGATTGCACCAACAGAATTGAGAATGCAAAGAGTGGAAGAAGAATATGGGAAGCCTGAACTAGGCCTGGCTCAAGCATCGAAAGACAATGCTCAAGGATGCATTCTCAAACCTGATCTCAGAGGTCCCACCACATCTCATGCATCTGCTCAATGTACAGGCCCCTGAACTTCCAGACTTGGGATATGGAAAAATGGCTGACCCCCACCCTCCGTCCTGTAACAGGACAATATTGGGTAGTGAGGGGACCCTTAAAACTGCTTCTTGTACCAGGTGAGCAAGCAATGAGTTTTTGCTAGTCGACGAGAGGACAGGTGGTGCCAACATTACATCCATGGTGGCAAACTGTACCTTCTTCAAGTAAGTTCCTCAATATCCACTAAACTGGAGCACAGGAGCAAGGTTAAAACTCTCAATTAATGAATGCAACCTCACCTGCCCTCAAACTCTGTTGAGCCCAAACAGAAAAATGGGGCTGTGCATGGCAGCCTCTTATGTATCCCTCTGAGGGACCTTAATCATAACCATTCTTCTGGCAATAAGACTGCATCAATCACTATAAGTCAATACTTTATGTCTGGCACCTCCCTCAGGCAAGACAGAATGTCTTTGCAAGTCTTGGCTGGCAACTTGTTTGCCATGTGGATGTGAAGTAATTTGCTTCTAGGCATCAAATGAGGGAACTTTAATCAAAGTTCCTCGGGTCCGAGATACTAAATACCCAAGTGGCAGAAAAGTACCAATGAGCACAGGGGTTAGACATGCTTACTCAATCAACTCATGTCACTGCATGTGCTGGGGTACCAGGGGTACTTGCCACAGCATAGAAGGTTATTAAAATGAAAGGTCCACATTCTGATTAGTGGAGTGGATAAATTCACTAAATAACCCACCACGGTGCAATTCTAATGTTAAACCAGAAATATAAGACTGCCTAGCAAGGCATTTTGGGGGAGGTGTAGTCTAATCCCAGAGGAAGCCTGCAATTCTGGGATTATAAAAAGTGAAGAAAGGAAACCATTATGAGAAACTGACACTGCTCCTGCTTAAATTTGTACGAAGGGGAAAAATCAGAAGGGTTGACAGCACATATGTCAAGATGACAAAAGATTACAACTACACAGGCAAAGCAGTATAAAAGGTCTACCCACCAGAAACAAAAGAAGCATCAGAAATTTCGAAGATTGCCACCACCCTGAGTAAAGCAGCGCCGAGCCTCAGATGACTCCTATAATTAAAAAGGGTTGGGAATACAGACTCTGCTGCCAGAATCCCCAAAGTGGAATGGAGATGCTCTGGCTGCGGGGTGGGGGTGGGGGAGGTGCATGTGGCCCTGAATGGCAAAGTCCTGTCAAACTGAAAGAGCAAAGGGATCTAGACCAAATACCCTCCTTAAGTTTAATTACAAGGTAAAGAATGATGAGAAACTTAAATAGTGGAATAATTTTGTGTGTTCCTTATCTGCAGAATACAAACTAGACCTTTACTGAAGTGAAAGAAACTATGGAGCCACTTTAGTGAGATTTTTATAGAGGAGAACATTTTCTAAAGTCTTCCTTCTGCCGTACTGAATGTTGGCACCTGACAAAGCAGACAGACTGTTTGTTGATCATGTGTATTAATTAGGGGGTGGCTTTGAGTAAGGCCCATTAAGAAAGAAAGAAAGAAAGAAACAATGAAGCACATTGATAAGAGCTGCTGTCTCATAGCACTTGGTTCTTCAGTTCCATTCTTAATTAGGGTGCTTTCTGTGCACAGTCTGTACATCATCCTTGTGTTAGTCTGAATATCCGCTCAGTGCACCCATTCTTAATTAGGGTGCTTTCTGTGCACAGTCTGTACATCATCCTTGTGTTCGTCTGAATATCCACTCAGTGCACCGTCTCCCCTCATATATTAAAGACATGCCACAGGTGAAAAGGCAAGCTCCAGGGAACCAGTAGGTGTATGGACTGCGTGCTAGGGTGTCCTGCTACAAAGCTGACATGCCAGCAGAGTTAAACTTCCCTGCCTTCTGCTCACTGGCTGCAAGACAGGCAGCGGCTTCCTTACAACCATGAAATTAACTGGGTACACAAAGACTACAGAAGACATTAAGAATGTTACCAATTATCAAGCTGTAGCAATGCTGTAACAAAGGGAAAGAAAAGGAGGGAAGAAAAGGCTACTTATCTGTGCTGAAGCCACTAAAAACTCAGAATATGGTCTTTTTTTTTTTTGGGGGGGGGGACCACCAAGCAGTTTCAATACCTGCCAATGTCAAAATTCAAAGTTCCTCATGAAATTCAGTACAAAAATACAATAGAAGGGAAATCTTCCATCATGCCTTATCCCTAAAACAGTTCGCGGCTACATCTGCATGCATTAAATCAACAAAGAACTTAAAAACTTACCATATTCCCAGAACTAACAGTGCAACTTACTTTCCAGTGAAAAAAAAGTCCATTGTAAATTCAGACTTGCCAGCAAGTGATCTTAACTGCAGCACCATCTGCAGTGACCGCCGACATTTTAGAGACTGCCTTTTTGTGACATGTCCTATGGTAACTGCAGCCCATTACCAAGCCACCCCTCAGCCCAATGTTATTCTAGAATGCATCATAGTGCAAAATTTACACTTGCATTAACTTCCACACTGCACATACCTACTCCTTAGAAACAAAAAAATTCTGCAATCTATATTCTCATAAACACAGTTTTCTATATATGCCATCTTAAACAGTATTAAAGAACACTGGTGCAATGCAACTGTCTGCTTACTTATCTAAAGGAACAGGGAGACGTGCACTGTTTAGGATAACAAACATATCCCTGAAAAAAAAAAAACTTGGAAACAAACCAGAATGAACACTCAGGCCACTAAACTCACCTATTGCCAGAAATAGATCATTCACATTCATTGCTGTCTTAGCTGACGTCTCCATAAACAATAAACTATTGTCATCTGCATACGCCTGAGCCTCCTGTAGAAATAAATGTCAAAATTTTGAGTCTGCAGTATGCAAATATTACATTATTTTGAAGCCAAGTGCAATACTAAGGTGGCTCACCTACACACTGAAGGACTGTAAAGTGCAAAATGCAAACCATGCAATAATTCAGTCTAATCATAGATATGCTGCTATTGTTTCAGTTTTACAATATTACCTTCATATTGTTCCTAGTCTCCTGTTCTGGGATGGGTGTGGATCACTGCTGTCCTACTTTACTTACAAAGTGCTACTTACTAAATTTCTACCGTGATATCTTATTAATTTTTCTCTATCTATATGTGCAACTGTTTCCTGCATTGAGAATGAAGCATTGTAATTTCATTCAGCTACACTGCTGTGTAGTTCTGAATGACAATGAAGTTTTCTTTGACTTGACAAATGTTTAATAGGTAAAATAGTCTGGGTCTCTGCCCCTTTTCTTCTGCTGTATATGTTAAACCAGCACAAAAATCTGAATTCTTTCATAATCTGTATGAAATGAAATGCCTCGCTCCTTGAGGCAGAGTAACTTCACGTTATTCAAGTGTCGGTCTTTAATTAAATTTACCATTGTTAACTTTACAGTATACTTTCAGAGTAAACACCGTTTATTGTTAGAGTGACAA